>NC_021160.2:33592010-33619384 GCF_000331145.2 Cicer arietinum | reverse complement strand
GATCCACAAGATTGGTTAAAACCCCTAATTGGACTAGAATAAACCTAGGGAGGACGAAAATGACCTAAATATTCATCCAATGACACAAACACACCTATTGGATGCACAAGATTGGTTAAAAACCCTAATTGGACTACAATAAACCCAGGGAGGACGAAAATAACCTGGATGTTCATCAAATGACACAAAAGAACGTTTTGGATTTAGAAGATTGGTTAAAAATCCTAATTGGACAAGAATTAGCCTAGGGAGGACGAAAATGACCTAAATGTTCATCCAATGACACAAACACACCTATTGGATCCACAAGATTGGTTAAAACCCCTAATTGGACTAGAATAAACCTAGGGAGGACGAAAATGACCTAAATATTCATCCAATGACACAAACACACCTATTGGATCCACAAGATTGGTTAAAACCCCTAATTGGACTAGAATAAACCTAGGGAGGACGAAAATGACCTAAATATTCATCCAATGACACAAACACACCTATTGGATCCACAAGATTGGTTAAAACCCCTAATTGGACTAGAATAAACCTAGGGAGGACGAAAATGACCTAAATATTCATCCAATGACACAAACACACCTATTGGATCCACAAGATTGGTTAAAACCCCTAATTGGACTAGAATAAACCTAGGGAGGACGAAAATGACCTAAATATTCATCCAATGACACAAACACACCTATTGAATGCACAAGATTGGTTAAAAACCCTAATTGGACTAGAATAAACCTAGGGAGGATTAAAATGACTTAAAAGATCATCCAATGACACACATGAATGTATTGGATGCACAAGATTGGTTAAAAACCCTAATTGGACAAGAACATTGCTTAATTTCTTTAGAGAAAAATGACGGAGGATTAATTACTTTTGGAAATAATGATAAAACTCAAATTAAAGGAACCAATATTATTGGAAAAAATAACTCTGCTAAAATAGAGGATGTCCAATATGTGGATGGTTTAAAACATAATCTACTAAGTATCAACCAAATTTGTGATAGCGGTTTTGAAGTAATCTTTAAATACACTCTCTGCGTGGTTAAACATTCACTATCAGGTAAAGTTTTCTTCTCTAGAATTAGAAAGAAGAATTCGTACGTTTTATATATGGATGATTTACCTATTGAATCTTGTTTTATGTCTATTGAAAAGGATAAATGGATTTGACACGAACGGGAGGCTCATACAAGCATGAACACTATTTCTAAATTATCCAAACTTGAGTTAGTTAAAGGTCTTTCAAAAATAAATTTTGAGAAGAGAAAATATGTGAAGCTTGTGCCAAAAGAAAACAATTAAAAGTAGTTTACACTCTAAAAATATCATCTCAAAAAATCATCCTCTTGAACTTCTTCATATTGACCTCTTTGGTCCTATAAAAACTCCAAATCTTAGTGGAAAAAGATATGGATTTGTAATTGTTGATGATTTTTCACGATTTACTTGGTTTCTGTTTTTTAAACATAAAAGATGAAGCCGTTGAGGCATATCGAAACTTTTGCAAGAAGATTCAAAATGAAAAAGGAAAAAACATTGTCTCTGTAAGAAGTGATCATAGAGGAGAATTTGGAAATGAATATTTCAAAAATCTTTTTGATGAAAACGAGATATCACACAATTTTTCTTGTCCAAGAACTCCTCAGCAAAATGAAGTTATCGAAAGAAAAAATAGAACATTACAAGAAATGGCAAGAACCATTTTAAATGAAGCAATCATTTAAAAATATTTTTAAGCTGAAGCTATTAATAGGGCCTGTTATGTTTCAAACCGAGTATCCATAAGAAAAATCTTAAACAAACCTCTATATGAACTCTGGAAAGGTAGAAAACCAAATATCTCATATTTTTATATAATTGAATGCTATTGTTACATCTTAAATAATAAAGAAAATATGAGAAAGTTTGATCCAAAATCTGATAAAGGTATCTTTTTGGGATACTTCACATATTAAAAAGATATAGAATATATAACCTTAAGACTCAAATGTGGAGTAATTCATGCATGTTATTTTTTATGAGTTTGATAACTTGTTTTTAGAGAATATGAATAAATTTGACGAAGATGAACATTCATCCTCCAAAACTCAAGATTCAAATGAAGAGGATAAATCTGACAAGGTAAATCATGTTGCAAACCCTCATCTAGTTCTTCCCACATCCATCTCCACTATTTTATTCATTTGTCACATTCCTAAGGTCATTGGACAATTTAGCTCCATTGATTCATTCCTAGCAAAAAATGGTTTAAATTCATCCCAAGACAAAGGCGTAAGTTCCCAAAACAAGCGCAAGTGTAAATGCAATGCCTCAAGATGAACGCTACAATATGTCCGAAAATAGGGCGAAGGCTAAACGTACTCAAAAGGAATTAAAGTCTCTCAAAAATATCAGAAAATATCAAAAGAAACTATTTGAAAGCTTAAACTCTTTTAGTAGACATTGACTCACTTTGGTCTCCTCTAGAATGGGTCACTAAACATCTTATCACCACCATTGCTCGCGGGGATCACCCTCATGTTCTACCACCTCAACCTCCTCAACCAGATCTTCCTTGTCCTTCAACATCATCATTTTCTGATGATTCATCTCCATCCAAATTGCTTTGAGGACTATGGCATTTTTTGATGGTTGACAAATCTTGGGGGAGAAAGATTATGAGCTAAAATTGTCAACTTTTTGCCGTCTAAGAGGATGCTTTTTGAAACTTTTATATTTCAATCCCCTTTATTAATAATGTTTTTTTCTTTCTTTTGAACCACTTTGTAGTCCCTACCTTGTAGAACAATTAATGAATTTATATTATGGTTCAAAATAGTTATCTCAAATATTTAAGCATATGTTGAGGGGGAGCAAAATTTAAAATTATGCATATATTGAGGGGGAGTATAATCAGATCATTATGCAATATCTTTCATCAGAATCAAATCATTACGTATGGGGGAGATTGTTGAGACAAAATATCTCTCAAATATTTTAATGATAACAAAATTATTTCAAAGATTCTGATTATACATGTTATCTAATTTGTGCTCTTGAGTATATCAAATTTAGAAAACAAGTTCCTTACCTTCTTGATCAGATGAAGTGTCTTTACACATCTTTTTATGTCTTCTACGTGAGAGGATAAACTAGTGGAGGATGAAAGTATAACCTATATGACAGAGGATAAGCAATACTAAGAAAAGGAGGAAGAATCTATGTAAGAAGACGAACAATGCTGAATAAGAGGATGAATATAAGTCTTCTATGTTAGAGGATAAACCAAACAGAAGAGATGATGAACTTCTAGTTTCCATTCATCCTCATACATGGTAAAATGAGTAAAAGTACCAAAATAGAAAAGATGATGTCATTGACTAAAAAAGCAAGACCCTATAGTTGTTGGAAATGGAAAAAGTTAAAAAGCAAAAGTCACGTCATAATTCATGGAAGCTCAATCTTCCTATCCGAGGATGGACTGAAAACGTATCCTCATAACATTTGTCTTACAAGGACAGATGGGTGGCATATTTTCAATTCCAAATAAAGATCATGGATAATTAACCAAGACTCCAATAAATACGTTGTACTTCTTTTTGCAACTGAAGCATCATCACCTCTATAAATTGAGATGAACTCATCCTCATAAAATACAACACAACTCATACACAAGAGAAATATTAAAAGTTGTGAAGAGCACACTCATCCTCTCATAATACTTTCTATTGTTCTCAACTATATCTTAGAAATCATCCTTTTAGAAAGTTTATTAGAGTGAAAGAACCATACACTTATCAATACTCTCAAAATATGTTAATCCTCAAGTTAATACAAATTTGGTGATAGTTGTAAATTAAGAAGGAAAATTTTAGCCTGTTGAGGCTAAGAAAATACATAGTGAAAAAGAGTCATATTAGAGGACAAGCTTTTCTGAGGCATAGTAAAAACTGACAAGTTAGCGAGGACTTGACGTAACCCATTTTGGGTGAACCAATATAAATTTGAGTGTGTCATTTCTATACTCTCTAGTTTTTATTGTCTAACTCATATTTTAGTTTCAAACGTTTATCCTCTAAAAACTATTTTCTATCTTCTCACAGAGGATACCGTTTTTAAAAAAGGATAAGAAAATTCTAGAGAACTATAATATCTCTACTCCACCCTTCTTCTAGTGATATTTTAACTACTTCACGATTCAGTACCATTGCCATAGGCAAACAAATTTCTTCCTTATTAATTTGAACACCAACTATTTGTTGAATTGATTCCAAGAAAAATCTTTCAATTTAAGAACTTAGCACTTTTAAATTTTGAAAGCCTTCACTTTAGATCTTGAAAACCAAGAACGGTAGTTTGTGATCCCACACAAATTATTCTTCAAGTTTTCACCTTGATCTTGTTCCGGTTCCTTGATCCTTTAGACAATTCAAGCCTTGAATTTCATCAATCTTGAATTGTGCCTCTATAATTCAAGCATGGACAACTTTGAAATTGAAAATCTCCACACACAAAAAAAATCTTTTTAGGTGAAAATATTTCTCCAAATATTTTTCTTTCAGTTACCAATTGATCCAACAATTAAAGCCCTTGAAACACTCGATTACTTACAATGTAACCTAACAATTAAATCCTTCCAAATTGATTCTATCTCATGAATGGATTCTAAGAGTTTTCAAAGAGATTAATGAAAGTAGAAAATTTGAGAGAAGAAATGAATGATCAAGTTGAAAAATATGAGTTTGCCTACAATTAATGAAAAAAGCCATTAAAAACATATTTTAAACATGTAATTCCAATTACATATAAGGCAATTTGAGAAGTTACAAGTAATTCAAATTATCTATGAAAGTAGGGTACATATTTCCAATTATTTGTATACAATTCGAATTCCCTATGAAAGGAGGGTAATTCTAATTACTTGTATGTGTAATTTGAATTAATTGTTACAGAAATGATTTGAGACTTTAAAAATATATGTAATTCAAAAATTTTTTGTCTAGTAATTCGGCATAAATAGAAAAAACATTGTTTTGAATAAAATGTTTTGGTTCAAAACATCTTTGCATAATAGATTATTAAGGGATACATATTTACACAAATTCTAAACATGTCGTTTTAACTTTTTAAAAGAAAAATTAACCAAAAGTGAAACTTTATCGTTGTTCCAATCAACCAAAACTCCCCTCCTTACGTGAAAACATCGTAAATGTCGATAGGAATCTAAAACACAAACCCTAGTTCAAACAAAAACTGAACCATTCTCCTCCTCCTCCTCCTAAGTTTCAATCTCAAGTTAGTTTTCTATCATTCTATTTTTGTTTTTCTTACCATGTAATGAATAATAAATAACTAAGAATCACATATCTTCCTTTTGTTTGTCATCCGTTCTTTATTTCTTACCAAATAAAAATATAATCAAGTGAGTTCTTGATTATTTTTGTATTAAATCTGTTTGGGAGTTTTCTTGATTCCTTTTGTTTATCATCTTTTTTTGCCTTTAGGCTATCATTTGATTATTAGATAGAAAAGTCATGATTTTGTTTATCATCATTTTGTTTCATTATTTTTTTATACTACCCCTGTTTCAAATTTTATAGCATTTTTTAGTTTTTTTTTTCTCACTTTTTATGAAGATATTGTCATTCCTAATGTCATATTTGATTGTGGAGAAACCAACTTCAATGAATATGATGAGATAGTTTGTTTCAATTATTTAGATTCTATGTGTTTGAATATATGTTATGTTATTGAATTTAATTGTATGTAATTTGATTTGGATTAACATTCATGGTTAATGGCTTAATGCTTTAATTTTATGTATTGACATATGGCATTTTATATGAAGTTAAATTTTGGGATTTTATATGAAGTTAAATTTGGCTTAAATATATGATTGGTTTAGTGAATTAGCGTTTTTGTTTTAAATTTAACTTTGTAAGTTCAATTTTCTTAAACTCACATGAACCAAACATACATGCTTTCATTTAATTTTCCTCCCAGCAAGATTTAACTTACAAGGTCAAATTAATTGAAACAAAAAAATTTACAAGGATGAAAATTAAAAAAAAAAAAACACTAACTTACACGAACTAAACATATATTTAAGCCTTTTAATTTTTAATGGTGTAAAACTATAAATATTGTGTAACTTTTTGTTTATCATTATTTTATATAATTTAAAACAGTCTGACCTTCGTTCTACCTTTAAACTTTGAACCTTTTAATACACGGATTCAATGGTCGGTCCAATTCTGATTACTTTATTCAATATAATTTGTTAAATGTTGTATTATTGCATCAATGAATCAACAATTATAGGAGAGCTCATGTTAAATATATGTATCATGACATAACAATCAAACTGATAGCCTCCAATTTGTGATATCTGCAACCAACACAAATCTTGCACGAAAAAGAATCTTCGATATTGGGGAAAAAGAAGAAAGTTTATCTATATTTAGAAAAAGCAAAAATATTTCACGATGGTTGCACAACTTGTCGCAGTGGAAAGGTTTTTTTTGTAAACAAAAAAAACTCATTTGACATCGATCATTAACATAATCCATTTAAAATAAGTGTTATTTACCTAATTGATATAATGTCAAACTCTTGAATTTTATAAAAAAAAAATACATTTTGCATTGTTGGGTTTTGACCGATGTAAAATTGCAGCATTTATTTTCAAAAACATATATGATGTTTTTTACATGGGTTACAATATCCATCAATGTAAAATTCATAATCAGAAAATCTGTTTTTTCTACTATTAATTATTTGGCATCAAGAATGAATATTTGTTATCGATCAAGATTTATGCACCATCTTTTAGTATAGGTCGTTTGTCAGGAATACTTATTTGTGCTTTTTGTTTGTTGATTGTTATTTTTCAGAAATTTTGAAACATTGGTTTATGATGTGATTGCAAGTCTCCTTGGTGTTTTGATGTATGTTGAAATATGTTTAGTTTAGATGGTTTTGTGTCTTTGTTGATCTTCATTAAAGATCTTGAATAACTAAAACACTATTGCAAACCTCATTTGATCATGTATAACACTAGATGCATGTTAGAATCATTCTTGAAAGTCATAAAAATGCATTGAAATCATTTTAAATCATTTTTTAATACATGAATCAACTCACGGTATGAATGAATCAACTTATTGATGTCATGTACCTGGGTCAAGAATTTGATACTGATGAGTAAACTCACTTGATATGAAAATGGACTTAAGAAACTCCTTGATTGTTAAATGAATCAACTTATACATGACATAAGTTCATTCATGCAATTCATACTTAAATCTTAAAGTTTCAGTTATGTTAAAAATCAGTTTTTTCATTGGTTTGTCTTTTTCATCTAAAACATATCTTATAAATACCCAATTACACTAAAATTTCAATGTGAGCACTTTCATTTTTCATATTTATCTCTCTGAGAAACATAATCTAGATTAGAAACCTATTATGAATTCCTTTTTGGTGAGACATAATTTTGAGAGAAAAACAATAAAGGTGTGTGTATCCTTTCTCAGAATGATGGTTTTATTGGTGAGACATAATATTGGATCTTTTGTTGGTGGTATGCTACAAATTTTGAACAAGAAGAAGATGAAATGACGATAATGAAGGTTGCACAAATAAATTCAAAAGCGTGTGTATCACACTAACCTTTAGGTTCGATTCACCCCACCAATCTATATATATTGGATGCAAACAGATTAACTGGCGAATTTCCTTCAAAATACTGTGAAATCCTTGAAGTGAATTGCACATTCACATCAAGTTTATCGATCAATGATAGTTTACAGAATAAAGTTTCTTCATTTACTCTCGTGCACTAGAGAAAGGAAGAAATGACTGATAAATATTTTTTACATAAATTTGATTCATGTAACATGAAAATTCATGTTTTTTGTTATTTCTGCCTCTAAAGCATCTGTATTTATAGAGATACTCATATCAATTGGTGAAAGAAAACAACTTTTGAACTCGTACAAATTGATAAAAGAAAACAACTCTTGAGAAAGATTGTAACATTTGGTAACTTAACAGATGCATTGGTTTGAATTAAACCCAAGCATTGCAACCACTTGACCAAATGATACACTAAGTTATTTAATTTTGCAACATTAATATAGGTATTAGAGAATTCCAAATATATATTGGAAATTCCCCTCATAGGTTCTATTGGTAAGAAATTGAAGAATCAATTTTATGCATCTGGTTTAGATTGAAAAGAGAGTTGTTTTCATTAACTAGAGTTGGAATAACTCTAGGGTTTAGAAAACCCTTCAACATTGAAGTGGGTTCTTCAATTTATAGGTGATTGGTTCAGAATTTTGAAGGAATAAACTCTCATTTATGTTGAAAGAAGATTTGATGTATTCTACATAGCAAAGATGATGATTCTCTTTTCCCTTATCTTTTACTTTCTACAATTTGATTTTCTATTTTTTTATGTAAAGCTTGTTCTTGACAAAATTATGTTTTGATCACTTCTCATGGTATTCAAGTAAGAAAATATGTTTTTGGTGGATTCAATGATGATGGATTGTGTTGAAAAATGATTGTTCATTGAATAAGCTATTTTGTCATTAGTGGCATTCTAACTTGAATTAATTCTTGTCTAAGTTGTTTGGTTCAAGCATATTTGAACCTTAGTTCTATTGGTGACTAAACCGATCAATCTTTTTGCGCAAATCTGTAAATCACAATTTGGTTGAATTTGCCTTAGCTTAATTTTTTGTGCATTATTTTCAAATCAAATGATCGTTTTCACAAATTTTATAAAAACATTAATCTTTCGCAAAAAGGGAACGACACTATTCAATCCATTTCCATAGTCTTAGAGCCATAACAAATAACATTTGAGACTCCTTATAACTTCCTGGTTGTAGAGATCATAACTCATAAGTATTATTTGCTTCTTGTTGAAAATAAAATAGGATCATGTAATTAAATAGATTATGATGTAATTAGAAGTAAAATATCTTGTTCAAAATTGGGCTCCTAACATCAAATTATGGAGGCTTGATCAAGGGTACGATAATCATCTCACTAAAAATCCGGAAAAGGTGGTTGTGGTTAAGCTTGAAAATAACAGCAGATTGATCTTCAATTGTGTAATGTAGTTAAGTCCACACTTCATCCATACATCAAAATTAATTTTTTGTCCACATCTCAAGTGTGAATCAACTTGCAGTTAGGCAACGACCCTCTAAATTGATGACACTCAATGTCTTTGTGGAGTTTGTCACTGATTGTTGAGTATTATTACTCCGAAGAAGATATGTGGTTCTATTTCTACATATATTGGCAATGTTCATAGTACACTTCATTATTTTAATGAGTTTCTCACTCCTACCGCAAGTAATCCAATTGAACAAAAGAAGGAGCTTAATTAGCGCAAAACCTTCTTCATACTTCTTCCACTTTATGGATTGCCTCGAAAGTACTCTATAACTCGTGATCAAATTTTAGGGTATGTTATTGTTCTGGATATGTCTACTACCTCAGCAATCCTTCTTTGGATACTAGCAAAACATTCAACTGAGCCCTCTATTGCTCCTGTTTCAGGTGACACTATTGTCCTTGCATCTTTGAGAAATAATCAAAGTCACTCTCGAGGAGGACGATCCAACTCCAAACCTCGTCCCTAACGTAAGCATTGTAATCGACTCGGACACACTATTGATTACTGCTAGAAATTGCATGGTAAGTCTCCACATCTGATAAATGTGGCTTAAGGTGATCCTTTTGACACTATTCAAACTACACCTTCTCCACAAGGCTCTTAAAAAAACTATAAAGATTTCCTCCGGTGGGTTCAAAGTTATCTGAACTCTAGCTCTACTGCTTTATAATTCATATGTTTGCCTCTCTCAATCATCTTCTCTTGGCCCTTGGGTTCTTGATTCTAGTGCGTTTGGTCATGTCAATGGTAATAAAGGTATTCTCTTTTCTCTCTCTACATCTGATTTCTTACCTACTATAACTTCTCCCAATGGCTCCCAAACTCGATACCTAGAAATTGGCACAGTCTAAATTATGTCTTCGTTTTTAGTTGTGTATGTTCTCTATGTACCTAGATATTCTTTTAATTTACTTTCAATTAGTCGATTAACTCATTCTCATGATTGTATTATTACTTTTGCTAATGGTAATGTTACCCTATAGGATCGAAGTTTGGGACAGACGATTGACGTCAGATGTGGGTCTCAAGGCCTTATTAACTTTCTCTGTCATTCAAGATGTACTCTACCACAAATTCTCCTCTTACTATCCATGCTCACTTAGGTCACCCAAGTCTTTTGAAACTTCAAAAATTGGTGTTGATTTTTTTTAAGGTTGTCTAGTTTAAATTGTGAGTTGTGATGATTAGGAAAACACACTCATAGTCAGTGTCCCAATCAAGTCAATAAACGGGTTTCGTTCCGCTAAAGTTCACTCTAAATATTGTTGCTTTTATTAATAGCTATTCCTATTGTACGTGGTTGTTTTTAATAAAAAAAAAATAGATATGAATTATTTTTTTTATTTTTGAGAAGTTTTATCAAGAAATTAAAACTCAATTTGGTGTTTTATTCGTACTTTAAGAAATTATAATGCTTGGGAATATTTTTCATATCAATTTCAAAATTTAATGGCTTCTAATTGTATTCTTCACTAAACACCATGTCCTCATACACCCCAATAGAATGGAATAGCTGAATGTAAAAATTGACATCTCATTGAAACCACTATGACCTTACTTCTCGATGGTAATGTTCTATTTCGGTTTTGGAGGGATGTTGTCATAACAACATGTTATCTTATCAATCGTATACCCTCTTCTGTCTTGATGACAATGTCCCCCCATTTGGTCATATTTTCCCACACCACGCTTCAATGTCCTCATTTGGTCCTCCATATGTTTTCGGGTCCACGTGTTTGTTTCGAATTTGTGTACTAGCCTCGACAAAATGTCAGTTCAATCAATCAAATGTGTCTTTCTTGATTATCATCGGTCCTAAAAGGGTTATTGTGTACTCTCCTACCTATAGCGATACATTATATCAACAAATGTTACCTTTTTTATTATGTACCATATTTTGAGCCAACCCATGTAGCTATTGAGTCCCTTTAGGAAACTAATCTTAAACCTCATCAGGTAGTTATCCTTATTATGCCCAGTCTTATTCCTCTTGAGCCTGTCGCCAAACACCTCTATGATTTATTCCAATCTTCCACTACCACTGCAAGCATATCATCTTCGTCGCCCACCCTCTGTTGTGCTTGTTCTTGAGGCCATTGCAGACTCTCCTTCAACGCCACCTCCACCGCCGGATTCATCCTTGCCACTTGAGCTTGACTTTTCCATTGCTCTTCGTAAATATATTCTTTCAACACATAATCAATCTTCTCATTATATTGATTTGTATTATCATCGTCTTTCTCTTATGCATTACACTTACGTGTTTTCTTTGTCTTCTGTTTCTATTCCTAAATCTCCAGATGAAGCATTATTCTACCCTGAGTGGAGAGACAAGCAATGATTGACGAGATGTGTGTGCTCCAAAGCAAAGGTACTTGGGAACTGGTTCATCTACCACCTGGGAAATCTTTAGTAGGTTGTTGTTGCCTCTATATGGTGAAGGATGGTTCTGATGAGAATATTGATCGACTTAAGTCTCATTTGGTGGCCAAGGGATATACTCAGATTTTAGGGTTGGATTACGATGATACTTTCTCACCGATAGCCAAAATGACGTCTGCTATACTTTTTTCTCCATTGCATCAATTCATAATTGGCATTTCCATCAACTTAACATTAAAAATTCATTTTGGCACAATGATCTTGAAGAGGAAGTTTATATAGAGCAACCACCTGGGTTTGTTGCTCAGGGGGAGTCTTCTACCATGATTTGTGGCTACACGGGTCCCTTTATGGTTTTAAACATTCTTCTCAAGTTTGATTTGATAGATTCACACAAACAATACATGAGGTTAGTATGATTTGTAGTGAAGTCGGTCATTCTGTATTTTATTGTCACTCAGCTCAATGGTGCATATATCTTATTGTTTATGTGGATGAAATCATCATAACTAGTAGTGATCAACAAGGAATACTCCAGTTGAAACATCTTTCGAATCAGTTTCAAACTAAAGACCTTGGTAAACTTCGTTATTTTTTAGGTATTGAGGTAGTCCAATTCAATGATGGTCTTGTAATTTCACAAAGGAAATAAGTTATGGATATTCTTGAAGAAATAGGTCTACTAAATGTCAAGCCAGTTGATACCCCTATAGATCCAAATGTCAAACTCCTACCTAATTAGAGGGAGCTTGTATCAGATTCAGGGAGATATAGGAGATTGGTTGGTAAATTAAACTATCTCACAGTCACCCGTTCTGACATTTCTTTCGTTGTTAATCTAGTAAGTCAGTTCTTTAATTCTCCTTGCCAAGAACATATAGATAATGTAATTAGAATTATGCAATACATCAAAAGTACTCCTAAAAAAAGTCTCATTTATGAAGATAAAGGACAAATTCAAATAATTGGTTACTCATATGTTGATTGAGCAGGTTCATCAATTGATAGAAGATCCATTTTTAGGTATTGTGTACTTGTCGGAGGAAACTTAATATATTGGAAGAGTAAAAAACAAAATGTTGCAAGATCCAACACTGAGGCAGGATACAAGGTCATGGCACTAGTAACATGTGAGTTCATCTTGTTGAAATAGTTACTACAAGAGCTTTAATTTGAAGAGGTTAATCTAATGACATTAATATGTGATGATTATGCTCCATTGTGCATTGCCTCAAATATATTTTTCATGAGAGGACCAAACATATTGAGATAGACTACTATTTTGTTAGAGAAAAGATCGAATCAGGCGACATCATCACTAGATTTGTCAATTCCAATGATCAATTGGCAGATATTTTTATAAAGTAGTTGTGAGGCCCTAGAATTAGTTATATATGTAGAAAATTTGGTGCATTTGACTTATATGCCCCAGCTTGAGGGAGAGTGTTGAAAATAAAATAGGATCATGTAAATAAATAGAATATCATGTAATTAGGAGTACAATATCTTATAATTATTCCTATCATTATTTGCACTTATTACTCAAAGTCTATATAAAGAATTTCCACTGTGTAATTGAAACACAGTTTTTAGCATGTCTCTCGTTTTTCTTCTCATTCAACGCTTTTTATCATTTAGCCGATATTGATTTTCCCCTTTTAACTACATTCTCCTCATTGAGGTGAGTATTTAAAGCATTGGGCTTACTCAAATTCTTTCGAAAAAACAATTGTTTTTTTAAAAAAAGATTTGCACTCAATAGAGACAATAGTGGTGTTCATTAGAAGAACATAACATTCTTGTAAATCAAACAGTGAGTTAGAGAATATACCATCATTTTCAGTTTCTCTTTTTGGCTCAACACTTCTACCATCTGACATAAGTTTGCCTCTGAGTGAGCCCCGAGGCAAGGATGATACCTAATAAAGATTGAAATGAGAACACTTTTGTGTGACACTAATTACTTCTACTAAAATCATAATGCAGACATGTTATTCATGTTAGATAATGTTATTATATATTAGTAGTAAGGGTATTTTAGACATTTCTGTTCTTTTATGTATACACTCATTGTAACCCTATTAACAAAAGTTTGGTTCATTCTATGTTATGAAACCCTAGAGTGGTTGTCTTTCTTCTTCCTTTTTTTCATTGTTAACATGGTATCAAAGAGCTTTGGTTGATTTTGGGATCTACTATAAAGAACAGAGAGATTATTTTGATAGGAAAGACAACCACCAAAAGAGAAAAGAGAAGAGTAACCTTGTTCTCGATTTTGTTAAATCAGTCTCACAAAAACATCGATTGCGCATTCGTTAACCGTTGGATCAGGCTGATTTTTGGACAACAGATTCGCAACATTCAGATCTTCGTCTTCAACAGTCGGATCGGCGAAACGACATCTGTAGGGAGAGTGATCGGGCTCGCACAGCACCAGATTATCCCTAATTTATTTTGTCTCAGTTATTGTGTTTTTCATATTTTCATGTCATTATTTGTTATGGCTGGTGCTAAGGATGATTTTCTTCAAGCACATTGGAAAACACTTTGTCTGAAATTGGGGAGAACACATGAGAAGAATTTTAGAGGGTCATCGTCCAATGTTGTTGCTTGTGCTCCTTCTACCATTGGCTCTAGTTCTGGTTTTGTATACTCATCTGAGATTGCTTCCCAAATATTTGATATTGCAAAACAACTTCAACAACAAAAAACTGCTTGTTTGTTATGATCAATATTAAGGAGTTGATTTTAGTTTGGTTCACATGCTTTCAATTGTTGTGGTTCTTTGCTGATTTGGTTGGTAATTTAATTGTTCATCTCTTTTATCTCTTTGGTCGCTCTCTCTGTTGCTTCTTCTGTTTGATTGCTCCTCTCTCTAGTGATTTGCTTTGTTGCTTCTCTCCATATTGATTGTTCTATTTGTTTGCTCTTCTCTCATGTGGTTCATCTATTTGGTTGATTCTCTATTTGTTTAGTTTGGTTTGATTTAGTTTGGTTTGATATGATTTAGTTTTGTTTGGTTCTATTTGGTTTGGTTTGTTTTGATTTGGTTTCGTGGTGTTACTTCTTTGGTTGTTCCTATCTGTTGATTTTGGTATGCTTGTTGCTCCTTTTTTTGATCGCTCCTTTTTCGGTTTGATTTTTTGTTGGTTTGGTTCTTCTCTTGATTGTTACTATTTGATATGATTTTTTGTTGGTTTGGTTTCTATTTTTATTGTGATTGTTTGGTATAGCTAATGATCATTTCTTTGGCTTCTGCTTCTTCTTTTGTTGCTTCTCTCTTTGTTGGTTCTTCTATTTGATTGTTGTTTCTTCTTTGGTGACATCCCTCTTGTCCTCCCAAGTGTCCAACCACCTCATTCGATTGTTGATCCTCCTTGTTACCCCTCTCATCAACTTTGTCTGAGTTGTTCTTGATCCTCTTTGGCAATAGGCTATGGCAGAAGAACTATCTGCATTACCCAAAACTAATACTTGGAAATTAGTACCTCTTCCTCCTGGAAAACGTGCTATTGGGTCTCGTTTGGTATACAAGATCAAAACTCGTCATCATCTTCAACATGGAACCATTACTCTACCGTTTGTCTCTTCTTCTTTACAGATTGCTGATTTGTTCACAAAGATGCATTCCATTAAACGTTTTCATTTTTTAGTTGACAAACTCTCGATGCTCCATGTTAATGCATCATGAGTTTGAGGGGATATATTAGATAATGTTATTATATATTAGTAGTAAAGGTATTTTAGACATTTCTGTTCTTTTATATATACACTCATTGTAACCCTATTAACAAAAGTTTGGTTCATTCTATGTTATGAAACCCTAGAGTGGTTGTCTCTCTTCTTCCTCTTTTCATTGTTAACAATTCAAACTAAATAAGGTCTAGTAATCATATCATCAAAAGTCGTCCTGCAAATCACATTATTTAACAAACCAAACAACATAATTAATGGGGAAAATGAAGAATAGTAAAACGTTTTCTGATGTCATGTGATCGGAGCTGAATCAATATACAATACAGCAGAAAGTACCATAACTAGAACATCAAAACTAGAAGATCCGAGCTACTGGAGTGCTCGGATGGAATCATTTGTTGGCAACAAACTCATCCACCGTAGACTGCTTCTCTGATCAAACACATATGAGAGGTCATTCTCAAAATATAACAGGACATCAAAATCAGAAATAAACACATGCATATACACATTCATCACATACACAGTTCATTCATAATTAACATAATAACATGATGAAAATGCATGTTGATGCAATACAACACTAGTTCCTAACTATACCATATGAACATGAATCCATCTAACTCTGAAAAGACAAATGAAAGGAAATATCAGGTGACCCAAGAGGTAGCCATGAGTCTCAAATTCTCCCGTTAAACACTTAAAGTTGATAAACACAGAAGAAGGAAAAAGAGTTACAGTCGAGTAATCCTTGCACTCTAACCACATGCTTCGTGACAACTTCCAACGACATAGAAAACGCCAAAACAAAGTCATTTATGGAGAAACGAAGTACAGATGAGCTGTCCTCTAATTTGCAAAACCTGCTGACATAGTTCTCAAAGGTCATGTGGCAGTGGAAGGATCCATCTTTGGCATAGTGAAAAAGAAGAAATGGTGGTGACCGATTATAACTTTCTGTCATTCGTCCATGGCAAAGCATTTCCCTTATTCTAGGCATTACTCTAATACCATGTTAAGAATTAGAGGAAGAGAAAAACAGAGAGCCAAAGTTTGAAAGCTTGAGAGAGTAAAACAAAAATAAAGGTTTTATTATAAAAGCTACAAAATGTGATATAACGAAAGCGATCTTTTCGATTTATGGTTAGGTCTGAATTAAGCTACAGAACTTATATTAATAAACTTATAGCCAAAGTTTTATTATACCCATTATTTTGTAATGTAATGTAACTGTAACAAATTAACAACTTAAGCAACTACTTTCAATGTAACAGACTGCTAATAGAACACAATTTTCCAATTAAATTTTATTTTAGATTCTAGAACTTTGGGTATTTTCTACAAGTTGCTGACGCAAAACCCTTCTCATAACCTTGTTTGATGCAGTCCTTGGAAGTGATGGCACTGGTACTACTTGAGAGACCTATACATACAAGCATGTATTTAGAACACTAAACTATACTTTGATAACAAACTTTATGAGTATATATAAATTAATTAACCAGTACCCTGAATAATGGATTTAGTGTTTTTTGGAGAGCTGAATTAAAAGACATCCTCAGTGTAAGTAAATCTTGTGATGTGACGTTCGAATTCTTAAGTACAACAGCTAAAGCCAATTGCTCAGGCCCACCACCAGAAGGTGGTATCCCTATTGCAGCTGTTTCCAGGATATTACTATCTGCTCCATTGCATATGCGTTCAATCTCAACTGAACTCACCTATCCAAACAGCATGAAATGTCAGAGCATGCTAATAAAGTAAAATGTGCACACACCCGAATAGAAAAACTGGTTTGTAAACAAAGAAAATAAAAATAAAATTGAGAATATATATGATTGTAAAATGGAGCAAATCTTAAGTCAAAGAGCTTAACAACACAAACTCTTGTCACTTATTTGATGTATCATATTTTCTGTATTTCTGTAATGTATTTTCAAAAAACTAGGCTGCAAATACATATACATCATGCACTGATTTCTATTCAGAGATCAACAGTTTGTATTGATGCATTCTGTGAAGGCCAATTTCATTTAATAATTTAGGTTCATATGGCCAATGAAGGCCACGGTCCTCTCCTTGCATTGTTCTAACGGTTTCTGATCATTACATTTCAGACAACAAAATCAAAGACAAGACAATCACCTATACCAAATTCTGCAGGAACTATCATATATTATAAATTTTAATATTATAGGCAAAAAAATTACCTTGATTCCCCCAAGATTCATTGTATCATCTGCACGACCATGCGCATGATAGTATCCTCTAGCAGTACGCTCAAATACATCTCCATGCCTCCGTAAAACCTGACTAGAGTAAATCAGTTGTAAATATTCAGGAATCCCAGATATTATAAAGGAGAATGATAAGTCTACCTTTCCATTCCAAATAGGCATTCCCTTGAAATAGACACCATAATGATCAGCATTCAGCAATGTATTTGATGCCCCAAGCATAAGGGGGCCAAGAGCTAATTCACCCATGCCTGGAACATTTTGTGGCTGTAATAGAAAAGAAGATCAAAATGTAGTTTAAGTATTTAATTAGAGCATTAGGATTTCCTTTCATCATTAAAACTGATAACTAATTGTTCACAAGTAAAGTTGAATGAACAGTGCTTACAATAGGATGCCCCTGGTCATCAAGAATAAACAAACTGCAGCACATAGCTGGTGTGCTAAAAGCAGCCAAGGACTGAGCCTGCAGTAAAGATCCAGTGACGAATCCACCCCCAATCTCTGTACCACCACAATATTCAATGATAGGCTTGTAATGAGCCCTTCCCATCAGCCAAAGGTATTCATCTATGTTAGAGGCTTCTCCAGTGGATGCAAAGCAACTATATTTAAAATAATAGTTCCAATCAGACACTGCATAACCATAAATGGCATTCTACTTTAAAAAAATATCATATACGGCATTCACATTTATGCGGTGAGTCTGTTAGTGTATTAGGATAAGGATAGTAGATTAAAATAGTGCTCACCGAATGGCAGACCAATCAAAGCCGGATGTGGAATTTGCATTTCTCCAGCTCCGTACAAGACTTGGAATCACACCAAGCATTGTTACTTTAGAATCCTAAACAGGCACAATAGAACTCAGTATGAATAAACTATATAACATGTTAGAAAATATACAGGTTGAGGCAACTTTGGAAAATGGAATGCCTTCATTGCAGCCTCCAGCATCTTCCTTGTGCTGGTTGTGACGCAGTATGTTTAGTCGCATATCACTTAGAGATATGGCATAAGTAGTGCTTATAAGGCTTGCATAGTCATCAACTTACAATTTGATTTTGTAGGACTAAGCAACAAGGAGCACACTATTATGATATGTTTGCTTATCCAACAAAACCTCTTGTGTAGCGAATACCTGAACAAATTTTTGGATTTCCATTTCTTTGGTATCTCTAGCGTCATTTAATTTGAAAAGAAATGTTCAACATATGGATATTTTCAAACTACACCAGTCTCAATTGTTGTCATTATGTGAAATGGTGGCCACTGTACTGAAGAATTGTTTTCTATCTTTATAATTATGAAAACAAAATATTAAGTTGATTGAAAAAATATTCTGAAAAATTAGAGAGAACATACATTTTTAGTTGATAGCATGATCCCATGTCTCATTGAGACATCTGTTTGACTTGTTTGGATGAGTTCATATAGATGTAAAAGTAAAACAGAAACAATGCGACAATCTATGAATACCAAATGTTGACAGGCAAACAAAGATATGGGAAGAGTCCAAAATTTAAACAGAAGGATGGTTTTATACCTGTACAAACTTGGCAAAGCCAGACCCAAGTGGGGATCCATTATACAAAGCCATTGAAGCTCCATTTAGCAATGACGCATATACCAGCCATGGCCCCATCATCCATCCAAGATTAGTGGGCCATGAAACTACGTCACCTTTACGAACATCCAAGTGGCACCATGCATCTGCAGCAGCTTTAAGAGGAGAAATATTGGTCCATGGAATTGCCTTTGGATCACCTATACCACAAAGTCAGACAACGATGAGTTTTGGGCCAGATAACTAAGGAGAAAATAGTCATTTTTTGTCCTTAAATATGTGAGGTGGTGTCGCAATAGTCCATGAATGTATCAAAATTATAAAAATATACCTAAATGCGTCTTTCATTAATCGGGTTCATAAAAACACTAGCAAAAGATACGCTTAGGGATGTTTTTATAATTCTACGGCGTCAGACATTTAAGGACCAAAATGACTATTTACTCGTCAAAAGATTGAATGAAGTCTTAACATTAGATTAATAGTTTTACCTCAAATTTCCTATATCAATACAAAAGCTTTTTGTCTAAATATGTATTATCAGGCCAAAATACAAAATTTAACTTGCCTGTTGTTCCAGAAGAAAAGAGAATGTTTGTAAATGTTTCTACCGGTTCTTCCACAGCTATGAATTCCTTGCCTCTGTATGTTACATGATAACAAAATGAAAATGATAATTGATATGGACTATCCAAGTCAGAACAATTCATGCTGAAGAGCTTTTGGATAAGATCTAAACATGAGAATGTTGAAAGGATCATAGGCATATCACCTCTCAACAGTTTCTGTTTTTGTTTTTTTGAAGAGACCTCTAAACAGTTTCTTATTTCATAAATTGTATATCTATAATAAATAAACCAGAAGTAGTGTTGTCAATCGTGAATTGCAGAAAATAGAGGTTTGTTCAAATTCGCTATGCAACAGTGCCGCTATTTGACAATATGTTGTACTAAATAGCGTATAGCAGAACAATAGCGATTTATTCAAATTCTCCTACACTGTAGAGTTATGTAACAACACTGATCAGAAGTAAAGTGCATACTTGATTTTATTGACTCCATCCATGAAATTACACCAAGCAAGGTCACCATCACGCAGTTTCATGCTAAATTCAGAGCCTCTAGTTGGGATAACTATTGCCATAGGTGACTCGGCATCCACAATTCTACTGCATTTGTGAAGCAAATCAAGTAACAATGTGAGATATCAAATTTCTGATAAACAAAGGAGACAACTCAACTAGAGAGTAACTTTACAAAACAGAGAAAAGGATTTTCACCTGTAAAGAGGAAGGGTTTTATCACCACGAAGTATGAGATCCTGATAAATAAAAGAGGAGAAGGAGAGCAAAGAATAAACAGGAAAAAATAAATAACTACGACAATGTAGTTACTAGTTAGTCACATAATTGACACCTAACAACGCCAATGATAGCTAACATATCAAGAAATAGACTATCATTTTTAAATATGTTGAAATAATTTTATTTTAGGAAGGGAAGAATAAAAAGAAAGAATAGAGACTAAAAAATCTAATGTTGATATAAATTATGCAAAGGACAGGAAAATACAAAGTTGTAACACCTATTTATACTAGATTTGTAATCCTAATTCAATAATGGAACAAATCTTGAAATATAATGAAACTTGGAAACCACAAACAGATATCATTTAAGATACTCTATTCATTCCTAGGTACAATTACAAATACTGTGAGATATTTTCTAGCTATTCTTACAATTCTCCTCAAACTAAAGCTTCTGAAGATTTTACATCTATTAAAGATTAATATTTAGGAAAAAACTAAAGTAGGCTCAGTGAGACATGGCTAGAAAGACAATTAAGGATGTTTGAGAGACCAAAAGAGCACTGCTGGAGATATCACTCATCATGATGACTAGGAAATCCTGATGAGCTGGTTGGTACATTACCAAGGAAGAAGGGATTTCAGTGGAATGATGATAAGTGAGAAAATCTTGGCAAGTAATTATGAATAAGAAGAACAAAATCTTTCTACATTCATCAAGAACAACAAAAATAATTGAGATTCATCAAAAATTCTTTGGTCAAAGGGCATGTGCAAGTCATAACCAACACAAGTCTCTTTCGTAAAATAATAATCAATTCTAAGAGAAGTCGCCATAGGCATGATGCATCAGTTAGTAGGAAAAGAGTAGCATGACAATCATTGTGGAATTTTCTTATTTTATTTTCTGTGTCTTTACAATAATACAAAGCAGAATTTATACAGACTAGGAGATTAAGGCTGGGCGCTGATCTAGCCTAGGAATTAGGGAAGTTATTCTCCTCATAATTGCTAATTCTAATAAGATAGGAAAGGCTAGGAATTAGCTAATACTAATCTATATTTAATGGACATACAGCTGTCATAAAACTGTACAAAACAGAATCTGTTGATTCTCCTTAATTAGCGCCAATCTTCAACAATCATGTTCCGAGTTATTTAACCTCAATATTAGCATTGAAAATAACTAAATACTAACAAAAATAAAGGCTAAACCTAGATGGCTACCTCAAAAAATGGCAAAATGAAAATATTTTGGGCTATTTCTTTGCATTCTTTGTCATAGTTATTTCCAATTTGTCACTGCTGTTTAAGCTATAATGATATCATAACATTGAGGTAGACAGAAAGAAAGTTGGAAGATGATTGTCATGATCCTCTTTTGCATTAATGAACCATGTAAGTGATTACTTCTCCAATTGACTCATCTTGGTTGGTGATGAATTATTTCTCACGAATGAATCATACTAGCGGTTACTTATGTCTGTTATTATTTACACCAGCCCAGTGCAGTCTAACCCAATCTCTAGTCCAAAAGGTGCATACATTATATTATTTTTCCCTTTAAGTGCATTTAGATAAAAGCTTATCTTGAGCAGGACTATTAAGAATTTTTTAAATTGATAATATTATTATTGTATTTTAGGTGATCATTAAGAGTGATGCTTACTTGCCAAGATTCATCATATTTCATTATTCGTTTACACATTTAGTTAGGATTAGGAGTCTAACAGTAGTATAAATAAGGTTAGTACCTTGAATTTGTTTCACATCAAATCAATATCAATTTCAAATTAATCAATCTCTATTATCCTATTCTTTTCCTACCTAAAATTGCATGAGTTTCAACAGTAATGAAAAGAATTAGTAGAGAAATAAATAAAAAATGTCTACAAAGACGAAGTCATCAAGATATTAGGGATTAAACCTGAGTAAATATGACTTTTGCATTTGATATTTTAAGCCTGGATGATATTTCACGTGGTGCAAAACTATCAGCTATGGATACAACAACATAACCTGCAAGAACAATAGCTAGATAGATGACCACAGATTTACAATGCATTGGCATATCAATCGCAATTGCAGATCCTTTCTCCAGACCCAGTGATTCAAGAGCATAAGCAACTAACCTACAAGTTAACAGAAGCAACATAGTTTCATTTTTCTTTTTACAACACTTAGAACTAGAAAATCTAATTGTAGAGTAGTCACACTATGCACCATTTCAAATTAAGAAATATACCTTAAAATCTACTATAAATTGAAAAAACTCTGGTATTACATCTACCATCCATCTATATTTTCTGGCACAATTAGGGTAAACTCATAATCCTCAAAACAAGTGTTACTCTCCCCCTCTTTCTCTCTACTGCACAAGAGTTCAATGATTCTGGTCAGTCACAATCTTTCTCTCCAGAGGTCCTTAATCTCCCCATTCCACCCACCCCTGTCTCTATTCCCACCCTTGTCTCTAGCACCACCCTACTCACCTTCCAATATAGGCGCCGTCCACCACCTACTCCACAAGACTCATTCCCTGCTCTACCTGACTCTCACTCTCCGCATCCTACACCAGAGCTACCCATTGCTCTGCGTAAAGGTATCAGGTCATCTCGCAATCCTAATCCTATATATGCTTGTCATTTGAATTATAATCAATTATCTACATCTTATTATGCTTTTGTGACTTCCTTGGATTTTGTGTCTATTCTGAAAACTACTGGTGAAGCTATGTTTGATCCTGGCTAGCGACAGACAACGATAGATGAAATGAGTGTTTTGCACTCCAATGGGACATGGGATTTGGTACATTTACCTGATGGCGAAACCACAGTGGGGTGTCGTTGGGTCTATAAAGTCAAAGTTGGGCCTGATTGGAAAGATTGATTGCTTAAAAGCTCGTCTTGTGGCAAAAGGATACACACAAATCTTCGGCCTTGACTATGGGGATACCTTTTTTCCAATTGCCAAAATCGCATTAGTCCGACTTTTTCTTGCCATAGCTACTACTCATCACTGGCCTATCCATCAATTAGACATAAAAAATGCCTTCCTACATGGGGAGTTACAAGAGGAGGTGTATATGGCACAACCACCAGGCTTCACTATTAGCGGTACCTCTCACTTGGTATGTCGATTACTTCGATCTCTATATGGCCTGAAACAGTCTCCCTGTGCTTGGTTTGGCAGGTTAAGCACCATGCTGCAGGAGTATGGTATGACTTGATGTGAAGTTGATTACTCGGTTTTCTTCTTGCATTCTTCACCAACCACTTGCATCAACCTTCTTGTCTATGTTGATGACATCATTATCACAGGTAACGAACAGGTTGGCATTCATTAACTCAAACAACATTTGTCTCAAAACTTTCAAACTAAAGATTTTGGGCCGCTAAAATATTTTTTGGGGATTGAGGTTGCTCAGTCTAAGGTAGGTATAGCAATTACTCAGCGGAAATATGCCCTTGATATACTTGAAGAAACAGGCATGTTTGATTGTCGCCCACGTGATACTCCTATGAATCCTAATGTCAAGCTCCTACCAGGTCAGGGGGAGCCATTGCAAGACCCTGGTAGATATCTTTTAGGACATTATAAAGTTTGGGAATAATGTGGCATAAAGCCACTGTCTATGTTCTCTAGTACAATTGGGCCAAATCAAAATCTTTCAATCTCCAATCCATAAACTTGCACTTTTTACTATGGCACGGCCAACTCTTTCAAGTTGTAAACTGTCATGCAAGCTATAATTTATGGTGACAAATAAAGGCAACAGATAATATACAAAACAGATTTTCTGTTGCGAGCTGCAAAAAACAAATTCGGACAACAGATTTACTCAGGAAGTTCAACAACTTGGGGTGGCCCTTGGTTGATTGATGACTTAAAAACGAAATTGATAGAAACTGGAATTAACACTAAAAATGGATAACAAAACCAGGAAGAAAAGCACCAGATAACTATGAACGGACAAGGAGATGGAAAATGGAAGGAAACAATAAAATTGAGAGCTGAAACTAACGGACCCACCCAATGATTCCCCAGTCCTGCTATGCCAACTGACTACTCTCACCTCCCTCCTTATTCATGTCCTACTTCACATTTGATAGAATTGGGCTTAATAATCATTTAAAAGAAAGGTGACTGATATACCCAATGTCTTCAATTTTTTAATGAAGATATGGTGTCATAATTTCTTGTTGTCCTGGTCATTAGTCTGTTGTTACTTTTGTGCCTTCAAACTCCCCAACATACTTCTCATCTTGTTATCCTGCATAACATCCCTGGGCTTATTCCTCTCTCTTATCTAACAAACATGTGTTAAAGAAAGGCCCATCAGAAATCAACCATGTCAACCAAAAAAAAAGAATGGGGTGAGGTAGGTTGTGGATACCTAGCTCTAACAGAGAGAATACAATAAAAAAATTTAAAACATCTACTTTATAAATTTCATGAATAATTATGAAGATATACATTGAACAATTAATCGCCACATCAATCGAAAAGTATAAAAATCTAATAACAATTGGATAGGCTATTTGCAGCATACCAAACCTCTTGACGCAATTCCTCGAGTGTCATCCTTTGTAGAGGGAGATCATCCTGTAGTTCATTGCGCCATAATATCACCGTGTCATTCAAACTTCTTTCACCATTTAAATTCAAGCAATTATGTGCAGGATTGATAGATGCTCCAGGAAGCCATTGACCACTTGGGTATGACGATGAACCATCATCACTGATGCTTTCGCATAAGATGCATTCCGGTGGTTTAGAAAACGATATGTTCATTTCACCCAGCACAGTTTTCCAATAAACCTGAAACAATACACGATAACAATGACAAACACTGCAATGAAAACACATTCGATATAAATATTAAGATTAACTTGGATATACCTCAGGGTTTGAGACTGAAAATTTCTGGAAATCAGCAAAGCTTGTAATTGGATCCTTATACGCTGAACCCAGAAACTCTTTACCCCTCATCTCCAGCAACCGACCAACGTTTGTTGAAGTAACACTTTCCCTAATCACAAACAAACCAAAGAAGTTCATGGCCTTATATTTCATAAGTCATAACTTCGATTATCACACATACTTCATATTTTCATCATTCAATTAATACAGCTTCAACATAACGGAAGAAATGTATAGGTAAAGCATGTATGTTAACAATTAGTCTCCACTAAAGCTAACTCACTTTTTAACTGACAAACTGAAGAATTCTAACTTTATTTATAAACAAAATATTCAGGTGAACTGATTCTCGGGATCTCCCAGAAGACTACAGAGATCAAAATCATTTATACAATACTTACACTAACACTAACCAGGTCCTCACATCGTGTAATTTAAACCCTTATCAATTAAACCAACCTTAGATATAGCTATTGATTAAAAATATGCACTGAAATTATTGTTACAATTACACAAATTTATATTTATAACTAACTAAGAATTAGGCACGCCAGTTAGTGAGCTAAGGAAAGTTGAAGGAGTTTTAAGCAACAATTATCAGGTTCAATCAAGAAACTAACATAATCTAACTTACTAACCTCAGCCTATAAACAAAGCTACAAATTTAAATGAAAATTGAAAATGTTTTGGAAACAAAAATGCAATTGATAACAAAACCTTCAAAGTGAAACCAAATATTTGTTAGATAATAAGTATTGAAAGTAGTATTAGAGAGCATACGGGTCGGGTATCCAAGCGGGTGGGTCAGGACCATAATCCACGAAGCAACCATAGTACAACATCTGATGGAACGAGAAAGGGAGTTCAGGGTTGAGGATGCTTCTGGAGATGCTCTGCCACGTGGCAGGTGAGTCAGTTTGATGAATTCCAATTATCTCTGTGAGTTGTTGGTGAAGAGTAGCAGCGTGTTCTTGCTCAATTCCAAGGGATTCAATGTCCGACACAGAGATAGAAGATAGGGATTTGTATGCCATAGTGACAAAACTTTGCACAAGTCACTTCAATCTTCTACACTCTCTATCTCTACTTCTTAAAATTCAAAGGGTTTCTACAAATATAAGCTTTGCAATATTTTGCTTCTATGATTGGAGAAAAATGAACCTTGAAGGTGTTCAGGATTTTATAATATAAAATGAGCACATAGAATTATTCTTATCTCAATCATACCATATTATTGATTTAAGAGTTGTATTAAATGGAACGGCCACTCTCTCGTATGACAAATAATAAAAGAGTTATTACGCCAGCCTAGCATAAGGTTGCAATGTTCAAAAACTTTGCTGGTGGTGGGGAGCCCAATAATAATAATAATAACAATAATTGAATATACTGTTTTTTTTTTAAATAGCTAATTGATTATTAATTTTATTAAAGATAAGGAGTGAAATTACGATTTCTTTGTACTTCAACTCTTTCAAATTACTAAATCAATTTATGATTTTCAATATTGCTTATTTAAAATGTATAAAGTGTAATTTAAGAAAATCTATTTGTTGTTAATTCAACAAATCATCTGATTCAACCGTAAGTACAACATCTGATTCAATAAATCTATTTGTTCTATGAAAAAAAACGAGTTATTAAAACAATAAAATCTAAATTAACGAAAGGAAATTGTAGAATAATAATATTAAATATATTATAGTTAGTAAAATTTTATTTATATTTATGATTATAAAATAGACTTTTTAATTGTTTATATTTTGGATAAAGTACTTGCAATATATATTAAAACAATTGACTCACTTTAAAGAATCTAGATAGAAAAACATTTGATCTATTCATCATTTTTCGAGTCATTAGATTTGTAATCTTTTGCGTATAATTTTTTAAATAATGTTGATGGATATTTATTGTGTTTTCGGTGTTTCTATGATGTTAAATTGAAAACTTAGGCTACTATTTTTTATCTTACAGTGAACTCAAATACGTGTGCGGAATAAAGAGAGTTGGATGATCATGTTATATTTATGAATTTCACATATTTTGCATTGTTTTAGCATGAGAGGGAAAGA
>NC_021160.2:33554687-33591759 GCF_000331145.2 Cicer arietinum | reverse complement strand
ATTTATATTTATATACACACACACCCTGCATTTTCATTTTCTCATCGATTTGCATGTAAGATTGTTGGGTGATTTGGGTTAGAGGAAATGATTGACTCCTGTAAAATGGGATTTTCATATAATTTGTGAGACAATCGTTTTGCATGCATCATAAAAGAATGAATTATGTATTACGTTTTGAATGGATGACTTGTTATGTTCTTCCTTGTTTGAGTTAAATATATTTGAATTGATGAATGAATGAATGTGAGTTTGATTATCTAATGTTTGATGATTTTGAGTTGCTTTGGTTGTTGATGGATATTTTATCTCTGGAACCAACATTGTTGCTTCAGACTTGAATTTGCCAAGCAAATTAGACGTAATTTGAAAAAATTAGCCCCTGTATTAGATTCACTAAGCGAATTTGATAGGTTTTGAAATCTTCCTTGTAGTTTTTGTGTGTTTAGTTTGTATTATTCTTTGATATTGATTTGAGTTGTATTGTTAATGGTTGATTGATTAATATATTTTATGTTGCAATATGCATTGATTTAATTGAAAATGATACTGTATTTTTGTGATGTTCAAATTTTATTTTTCAATTATATATTTTAAATTAAATGAGTGAAAATGGTACGGTTGAGATATGATGGTGTTTCATTAACGAAAGATTTGTATGGGAAGAGCAATTAGGATGCTTGTGCAATCGTGGCCAAAATCTATCTTATAAACAAATCACAATTTATCTTAGTGGCTCATGTTGAGATAATTGGGATTGATTGTCCATATTTTATGGAACATTGACTACAAAGAATAAAAGATTTTCAAACGTAATTTTATCTTAAAGATTTTATTATAAATGAAATTTCTAATTTTCTATTATTGATGTTTTAAAAGTATATTTTCTAATTACCCATTCTTTTTTATGGAATTCACTAAGATTATTATCCCGTCCTCTATTTTTATGTATTATAGCATATAAGAAGGCTTGAGCTTTGGATTCAGAGCAAGTATATGATGTCAATGTTTATTAGATATTGTATTTGTATTCTGAAATTTAGTTTTTTTTCTTCAAGTTTTAGACTTGACTTTTAACATTGAAATTTTAGAACCTTATGACTTCTCTTGTAAAGTAAGACTGTAATTTTACATTATATTATACACAAGTAATGTGAGGTGTTACACATAAAGTAATTGTTGTCAAAGTATTATTGTTAATAAGGAGGACAATAATACATTGAGACTATTATGTGACTAGACTGATGACCACATCTCACAGATCATGGATATGAGATATCATGTCATCACATAAGTATAAATATTAGGATATTTATATTGGAATGACCTGCCATAAGAATGTTACATAATTCTCATGCGGCCATAGTAAGTACTTATTCGACTTGAAGTCACTACGATCTCTACATGGAGAGTTGTACGTTTTAAGGTCATCTAACAATGTATGTAACATGACAATCATAAAAGTGGTTAATGGGTCTACAACAAACCACGTGGAGGGATATGAATGATGTAGATAGGATTTGTCCTTCCTACATAACAAGAGTTATGTATTTGATCTATTGAGAGACTATGATCATAGAAATGCATGGCTATGTTTGAAATTACCAATATGTGATATTAAGTCTATTGTTATTTACGTATCTACTCTAAGATCAATAAATAAATAATTGGACATTGCCAAGATGACACGTATTGTGAATTGTCTTTAATTAATCATTTAGACGAAGGGATAATTATGGTACCGTAAATACTGGTTGTGGTAAGGTTAAAGTTGTATCAACGATTTTTTCATTAATTAAGTAGGAACAATGCATGTTAGATTTCACTCATTGTTTATAATATTTAATATCTCATATTATTTCTAATTAAGTGGGAGCCTAGATGTGTTAGGGGGCTCATTTTGTATTGCTGGGTGAAGGTCCTTTTAGGTCATTTGCCTCTACCGTGCCCATTCTAAAGAGTGACATCCATTTTCCATACCTTCATGTCCTCCCTTGTTAAGAGTCTGACCGAATTTGCTTTAAGAAGGTCAATGATGAAGAACAAGATTACTTTTTTCTTACCAAACTTTTTTAATAGAATAAAACCATGTCTTCCCTTTACTGATTTTGAGTGGGAGGTTATGCGATGGATGAATGTTGCTCATTCTCAAATACATCCCAACAATTCAACTTATATCTGTCGTTTGTCTTCAAAATGTCTTGTGTCCCTAAATAACCCTTCATCATTTATGATAAATCAAGTAACCCTAAATTCCCTTTTTTACTAGAATCTGAACCTAATGGGGATTAAAACTGTGGAAAAAGAGCTTTTTCCCTATTTAACTTCATGGGTCATTGAGTTTTTAGATTCTTTTTGTTTCATGGATTGGAGTAATATCTGAAACTTGAGTATGATCCTCTATTCTTGAAGAAATACTTTAGTAAGTGTGTAATATTTTTTGTTTTCCATATCCCAATATCCTAATGTATTGTGTGGTAATTAGGGTCATCTATTTCTTTGTTTTCTAGATAAAATGGCTGTGAAGATGGATAGGAAGAAATTGGTTAGATTCCTCATTAAGGTCGAGGCTTTAGGAAGAGTTCTTGAAAATAGTAGGGATTAGACTAAGGAGAAACCTACTACATTGCCCGTCCCAAAGGGGCACGTATGTTGGGGTCTTTCCTATGATCCAAAGAGGGGTATGTCTTTTTCTATTGCCACAACTAGAACGCTGCTAATGGGTTTTCCGCATTGGGGGGAAACCTTATTCATAAGGAGGGTGGATTGAAGATGAAGCACATATGTGATCCTTTTTGTGTAACAACTTCAGGAGAACATCTAAAGGTGGAACAACTTCCATCCAATTTATTTTTGGAATTTTCACTATTATTTAATGTTGTATCACATCACACCAACTCCATTAATTCTCTAGTACACTCTATAAGCTTTGATTTGCTATAATTATGTGTTTTTCATTTTTTATGGTGAATCATTCTCCGTTTTATTTACTCTTTTTTAATACCAGTTCTTTTATTTTATAAATATGTTAGAAATAATCCAAGTTCTCCAAAAACATATGATGTTGATGCACTATTCAGTCTTTTTGTTGATTAATCATATTGTTCTTACCATCATTTGGTGATTGTGATGAGAACAATATCAAGCTCGCATGCCAAATTTTTTTAAAACAATATGTTTAAGCAAATAACGCATCTACAATTTGAATTCCAATGGGATCTTATCGGTTAATGTATTACCAAGAAACTGAGGAAGTTTGTGGTACAGAAGTAGAGATTTTCCTCTACCGTAACATTAATCTTGTTTCTAGGCTCCCTCATTTCTGGGAGTATGTCCCCAATCTCTTCTTTGAAGATAGAGAACTGTCCTAGTTGTTGTTCTAGGATAGATTTTAGTTTTTTGTTGGATGTAACATCTTTTATCGTGTAATATATAAGATTATGAATTTGAATATTCGACCTCTTGCATTTTTAATATTACGAATATTGGAATAAATTGTTTAGTAATTTACTTACCCATTTGTGATAGATTGCAACAAACGGATTGATGAATCGTTGGGCTTAAGTCTTCCCACTAATGTTTAGTAATTTCACTCTTATTTAATGTTGTATCACATCCCACCAACTCCATTAATTCTCTGATACACTCTATGAGCTTTGATTTGCTATAATTATCTGTTTTTCGTTTTTCATGGTGAATCATTCTTCGCTTGTTTACTATTTTTTAATACCAGTTCTTTTATTTTATAAATATGTTAGAAATAATCCAAGTTCTCCAAAAATTTGTAGGTTCAGGTTGTTTGGAGAAGATTGGCTTGTAGGGTCATATGATATTGTAATTCAAATTTTGAATTAGTGGCTAAATCCTTCTTTGTGAGGGGACTAGAGGTAGCTACCAAGTTGTTGGTGAATCAATATAAAATATGTCGTATTATATTTTACTTCGACATTACTTATTTCGTTGCTAGCTCTGATCCTTTAAAACTGTTAAGTCACCATAATTAGTTTATAAATTTAGAAAACAATTAAATTTTGACAAACACAATTCAGTCCTCCTTTTCTCGTGTTTGGTCACCTTTATCATTATCTATAAATAGAAGAAGAACATATACCCAAGTAATCTTGATTGCCACTACCCTCACATCATAGCTATCATCGGGTTCCGTTTTGTGTCCGTGTGTGACTATGTAGATACACTTATGTTTTTCACGTTGGTGTTCAAAGTTAGAGCACGCTTCAAGAAAGAAGCTCGGTGTTGGTGATTTTGTCTCCTTAAATCTTTAGGGGGTAAACACGTGAATTCTTTTAATGAAATTTTGTGTTTACGTGATCCTTGGCTAAAAGGATTTTCTGCTCTTAAGATTGATTTAAAGAGAATTTAAAAAAATATATCTCTTGATTTCCCAACAAAATCGTTAAGCGTCAATGAATTGCAACCGAGGCCAGATTTCCTAGGGAATGATTGTTGGATTCCAACCTCAACTCAAACCCATGGATATGTCTATGTATAGGAAGCTATATCTTGAATGGGTGGACATACTGGTGTCGCTGCCAAGATGCTTTAAAACTTCCAATGTTGCCACTTTTTTGGGGATGATGGAAAATCAACCATGGAACACATTGGAGGTTTTACTGCGTAGTTTGGTGAGGGGAGTCAGAATGAGTTCCATAAGTTACATATGTTACCTTTATTGATGATATGAACAACCTTTATTTGGTACTATTCGCTCTTACCAAACTCCTCCCAAAACTGCGTAGAAAAGGAAAAATGTTTCAGTTTCAAATTCTACTAGTCTCAACGTGAGGTTACAACAACCAATTTGATGAATTTGAAGCATAAAGTAGTGAATCAGCTATTGACTTCATAGAGATGTTTAGGAAAAAGGTAGGGAAATGTTCAATCCAATTTCATAATGTAGAGTATGCTTATATGGACATCAATGGTATGCATCCTCAACTAAAAGAGAATCTAGTTGGACAAGTCTGTCATGCTCTTAATGAGTTGGCTTCTTGGCTAGTACGCATCGAAATGTTCATTCAAGAAAAGGAAAAGAAGTGTTCTAGTCAAGGGTTGTTAACCCACTTTATCAACATAATACACCTATGGTTCAAAGAACTCCTATTAGAAACAATGCATAACTTTATCGAGATCTAAATGAGTTGGCTTCTCTGAAAGTATGATAAAAAAAATCATTCAATAGAAGGAAAAAAATCATGCTAGCCGAGGGAGATCCCCACACCTAGTTTTCATAATTGACATGGAAGAGTCTAATGAAGATAAGCAACCAATTCCACAACATAATTCCTAAAACAGAAAAGTTATTAATGTCTTGCCCTAAGGCATGCCAAAGGGAATGATAATGTTTCCTAAGAAACCAAAGCTGATTTTGCGTTTAATACCACTAAAGCTAACTTGATATTTGATTACCTGCTCAAAGATAAGAAGATATATAAGTATTGTATGGCCAAAAGATACCTCCACTTGAGGAAATCAAAGGTAAAAAGTAAGGAAAATGGCACAACTCATACAATCAACCAGTCAACCAAAAATTGCATTGTCTTCTAAAAGCCATTAAGGAAGGCATGATTAAGGTAGCCGAAAAATGGATGTCTGAGATGGCCAATGATATAGACCATTTTCTAGCCATGAACATACCCATAGTATCCTTGGAAGAACTATTTGGGTTCAGGTTGATTGAGATAGGAAGGAAATTAATATGACAGGTGTGGCAACCCAAGAATATGGTAGTTGAATCTAGTGAAAGTCTTTGGCCACCTAGAAGGATGTCAACTTTTGAAAGGCTAGGAAATCAAGTCTCACAAGTGCAGAAGAATGGTTAAATCTAGAAAACTTCCCAAAGTTTTCCGCTTTATTGGAGAATTAGTCACTCAATAGCTTTCCCAAAGAAAATGAGATCATTTGAATAACATTTAGATGAATGTTTGGGGCAAGGTCAGATAGTTGTGCATACCCATCTTCAAACTGACCCTACTAGAAGTAGATGGAAAAAATATTTCAAAAGGGAAGAGGTAGGTGGCCAAAGTATCTATGGAGGAAGATGAAACCTCCTTAGAAGAGGTCATCAAAGACAATGGTGAGATAATGACACAACGAATAAAGAAACCCCCAACTAATATGCCTAAGGATCATAAAATACTCAATCAGAAGATCAAAGATCATGCATCCCTAGTGGTTACTCACTAGAACCCAGTAAAGGAATAGGTCCATTCATAAAATGAAGCATACCTTACATATGATTGCCAAAGTTCAAGACCAAATACATGAAAAGATATCTTCATCTCAGATCTTGGAGGCTTTGGAGAGGGTGTTCCTAGTACAATTAAAAAACACTAAGGCTGACGTGATGGGAATGTCAGCTTTGGAAAATAAGATTGTGCAAGGATTAAAAGTAGATCAAATTGTTGACAATGTCACAATAGACACTCGGGAACCTGTTCAATGCAATCCTGAATCTATGAAGGATGATTCCCATTCCATGCTAACACTTGGAGAGGAAGCCGATTTAGAAAATATGAATAATCAGTCATATATATACCGTACTCTAAGATGACATGGACATAAACATGGCTCCCATAAATATTGTAGGTCTCATTGCCCTTGAATTTCGGGGAAAGATTTCTAGACCAAGGAAACTTGAAAAAGATGGGTTTGTTGAAGATACTAAATGGTTTGTTGAAGATACTAAATGGTTTGTTGGAACCAACTTGGTTTTATACATAGAGTTTTGATGTTAACAAATGTATTTTATGAGAAAAATATATTTGAATTCACAAAGTATGAAAAAATATTCATGTTTTTAAAGACAATAAAAAAAAAGATTTCATTCAGATTTATAATGGAAGAAAATATTTGACCAAGTTGAAAAGAAGATATGGTCAAAATTTGAAGAAGATATGGTCAAGATTTGAAGAAGATATGATCAACATCTTATCACAAGAAAATATCAATTATTTATAAAAAGATTTGATCAAGATTTATCTATAAAAAGATATGAATTATTTAAAAGAGAATTTGATTATGATTTATCTACAAGAAGATATGAATTATTTACAAGATTTGGTCAAGATTTATTACAAGAAAATATGAATTATTTACAAGAAGATCTGATCAAGATTTATCACAAGAAGATATGAATTATTTACAAGAAGATTTGATCATGATTTATCTACAAAAAGATATGAATTATTTACAACAAGATTTGATCAAGATTTATCTACAAGAAGATAAGAATTATTTACAAGAAGATATGATCAAGAGTTATTTACATGAAGAAACACTCACAAGAAGATACACTTATTATTGGGAAATATATGATTTAGATTTTAACAAATGACAAAATACTAAATTGAACTTAGACATACTCCTAATTGTGAAAGTTCAAGAACTGGTCCAACACACTGTTCCTGCCCATACCAAAGGAAGCAATAGGAAGAAAGTTTCATCTGAAGAATTTGCAAAAGCAATCTTAACAGAATACGAACAATATCAATATGAAGAATTTACAAACTCAATCTTAACAAAATTCAGAGATAATCAATATGAAGAATTTACAAACTCAATATTAACAAAATAAGAACAATATCAATATAAAAGAATTGCTCGGATTGGATTCAGAAATAAAGAATTAGCTAAAGAACATATTATCAAAAATATCTTGTTCAAAAATTGAGGTATTTTCTGAATTAACTCGATCTAATTTAATTATTGTTATAAATGACTTCTTGAACAAGAATCACAAATTGTATTTAAAATTGAAAATACTTAAGAAAGAAAATGCAAACCTAACAGAAGAAATTAATGTTTTAAAGAATTAAAGTGCTAAACTTAAAACAGAAAATGCAACTCTGAAAATTGATATTGTTGAACTTAAGGTTGAAAGTCTAACTCTAAAAAGTAATCATAGTTCAACATCAATTGAAAATACCACATGTAACTCTGATAAGCATAAAAAAAGTATTTCACGATTTTCTTGATAAGTGTATGGAAAGAAGCAAGTATGCTTCTATAATTTATGGAGTTAGTAGAAATGGTAAAAAAATGTCTAGAATTTGAAGAAACTATAATTGAAGCTAAACCTATTCCCTTTGATATATTGTGTATTGTTTGTTCTAAGAAAGGTCACTTAAATTATCTTGTCTCGTGTTAAATACAAGAAAAGACAAGAAACCTTTCAAGACTATCAAACTAGGACCCAACCAAATTTGGTTACTTAAGAAAAAAATTATCTATGTTGTAGATGTCCTAAGCAACAAAGTTAAAACACAAATCATTTGCAACACATGATGGGAGAAAAGTCCATGTTCCAAAAACTAACATTAAGCAAATGAGACATAATGACTTTTGGAGGCAAGAAAAAAGGCTAGATAATTGGTCAAGGTACAGTTGGTAATGTTATTTCCCCTTCTATCAAAGAAGTCTTCTTTGTTAAAGGTCTTAAGCATAATTTATTAAGTATAAGCCAGTTAAGTGATAATAACTATGATATTATATTTAATAAAAAAACATGAAAGGTAATTAGTTAGGAGGATGAATTTGTACTTTTTACAAGTAAAAGGCAAAACAATATTTATAAGATAAATATGTTTAGTCTAGAGAAACAAGAGGTTAAGTGTCTTATGTTACTAAATGAAGATAAACTAATTTGGCACAAAAGATTAGGTCATGCAAACCTTAGATTAATTTCAAAACTGAATAAACTTCAACTAGTTAGAGGTCTGCCTAAGCTCAGTTACAAAACTGAAATTATGTGTTAAGCTTTTCAAAGGGGAAAACAAACAAATAACTTCTTTACCCCTAAAAACCCCGTCTCTACCTCAAAGCCCCTTAAGCTCTTACATATAGATCTCTTTAGGCGAGTGGAAACAATCTTTCTAAGTGGAACGAAATATGGCTTTGTTATAGTAGATGATTACACTAGGTGGACATGGATAAAATTCTTAAGTAAAGATGAATTACACATATGTTTACCATATTTTGCAAACATGTAATGAATGAAAAGGGTCTTACGATTGTAACAATTAGAAGTGATCATTGAGGAGAATTTGAAAACAAGTTCTTTGAAATTTTTTGTGATGAGAATAAAATCTCTCACAACTTCTCCTCTCTTAGAACACCCCAACAAAATTGAGTTGTTGAAAGAAAAAATAGATTACTCCAAGAAATGGTCAAAACCATGTTATATGAGATTAATGTTGGAAAACACTTTTGGACTGAAGCAAATAACACTGCATGTTATATTCAAAATAGAGTTTTAATCATGTCTATATTTTATAAAACACCATATGAATTGTGGAAAGGTAAAAAGCCCAACATCTCTTACTTTCAGTTGGGTTGAACACTAAAGATAACATTGGTAAATTTGATTTTAAATCTCAAAAGTGTACATTCATTCGATACTTTGATAAATCTAAGGCTTATAAAGTGTTTAATAGATATCGAGCATGGCAACACATCTGTAGGCCACAATTTTTGGCCAATAAAATTAGTTTTGCCTATAAATACTACAATTTGTAATTTTTTTTGAAACATAGAATCAATTAAACAAGCTCTTTATGTTATATTTATCAATTTTTACTTTACTTTTTACATCTACTATGTAGCTTAAAAATTCATACTATATTGAAATTCTTTAGAATAGATAAGAAACTCATAGTTTAGTTGAGGAATAGAATTCCTTCCTTGAAATAAAAATGGATAAAATTTTGAGAACAAATATTCGTACATCTCTAAAATCGCCTTTTGTTGATGCTTTTTATTTTAAAATTAATTGAAACTCAAAGTATATATATTATCCATGGATTTGTTTTGCATGTCGATAAAAGATGTCACTATTATATTCATAATTCATTTTTTATCTTTTAAATTCTTCTATGACAATCATTATTAATAACACCATATCCATCAGTAAATAATAATATTTGATTTTTAGACTAAAAATTTAATAAAAGGAGATTCAGTATTTACAAGAAATAATACTAACACAAGGAGTACTATGAATAAACTATTTATTTAAGCAAGGACCAAGCGTCAAATTATGTTCGGAAGCATGCATTGTGATGCCTACTAATTCAGTGAAGTGAACTGCAATCCAAAGATATCTACATAAGAGAAGAACACTAATTACTGATGAGATCTATGTCCCACACACAAGACCAAGGGATTCAATAAAATGAAAACTAAATTAAATCATTTAAAATACGATATCATCTGTTGAATTAAATATTTAAAATTATTTCTTGTAAAAAATATGTTAAACTATCTAATATTGAATTGAATATTTAAAATTATTTCTTATAAAAAAAAATATTAAACTATATAATATAAGAACACATACAATAGACTACGAATTAAAGCATTTTATTTCTCCAATAACACTACCAATGGAATGGAGCAAGCCTTCTAACCAAAGCCCTGAAAAAGAGCAGCTTATTTTTCCCTTCCAAAAAACAGAGTGGTAAGTTAATAAAAAAACAACAACAACAACAACAACAACAACAACAACAATAATAATAATAATAATAATAATAATAATAATAATAATAATAATAATAATAATAATAATAATAATAATAATAATAATAATAATAATAATAATAATAATAAATTTATTTCACTCAGATTTTATTGAATCCATTTTATTAATTTAACAAAGTAAATTTTAGGCTAAATAGTACATGTGGTCCCTTAACTTAATTTTACTTAACGTTTTAGTTCTTTATCTTTTTTTATCTTCCCGATTTGGTCCGTTATTTTAATTTTAAATGAAAATATGATCTTTTATGTTTTAAAATGTCAACAATGTTATCCTTTTATTTACAAAAATTCAAAAAAATTATCAAAATTTTCAAACAAAACCCATAAAATTAATTATATTCTTCAATATAATACAAATTTCATCAAATTCGTAACTTAAATCTTTAAATAAACTAATATTTTCATTCTTTATTTGATGTTGTTAGAGATGAAAATATGATTTTATTTAAAGATTTAAGTTATGAATTTTATGAAATTTGCATTATATTCAGGATGAAAATTAATTTTATGGATTTTGTTTGAAATTTTTGATGAATTTTTTGAATTTTTGCAAAAAAAAAAAGGATAACATTGTTGATATTTTAAAACATAAAAGATCAAATTGTCACTCAAAATTAAAATAAAGGACCAAATCAAAAAAAAAAAAAAAGATAAAGAACTATAACGTTAATTGAAATTAAGTTAATAGACCGCGGGTGCTATTTAGCCTAAATTTTATTTCGTTATCATTAAATATTAGACTTGTTTAATTTTAACAATGCTGCAAAAATAGGAAAAGATTCCTCCAACGACATTAGTGTTAAGTAGAATTTGGACCATTTAAAAATAAAGAGGGGAGAGAGTTTCACAAAAGAAATGGTTAATTATCGTATTTTAAAGTATAGAGATTAATCCTACAAAAAATATATGGTACACAACAAGAAATTCATTTTTCTCGATAAAACATTTACATCTACCATTCTTTCTTTATTTAAAAAAAGAGAAAAATAAATTGTCACAATTGTTGTTTTTTTTTTTCAAAGTAATAAACACCAATAAGGGACAAAGATAGCAAAAAGGAAAAGTGAGCACCGGATGCAGAGGTTTATCGATTAGTTCATGACTTGTGTGATCATTCAAAACAAAGTTCAAGAAAAAATCGATAAATCGCTGCATCCAGTGAGTGGATTTTGCTTAAGTTACCTTCACTCACCTCAAATAATTTAAAATAAAAAAATAAAATTAATGTTAATAAGATCGTACATGCTGCTACGAAGAATGCGTGATAAAGTTGAAATAATATATATATATATATATATATAAATATTTGCACATAAAACAAAGGGACAAAATATTACAAAGTAAAAGATTTGACAAACTTTATCATGAGAGAGAGGGAGGATGAAGGGGAGAGATAGAGAGGGGATAGAGATTGATTGTGGAGAAGGGGGAATGGAGATCATATTATATAGGAAATATAATATAAACAAAGCTACCACTTATCACAGATTGTCAGTTTTGAAGGGGCATTTTGGTAAGAAATTATTTATTATTTTTTGTTTTAATGTTATATTGGAAATGTACCATTTCATTCCTATTTTGAATTTATCGAGTCAAACCTTGATAAATACTTAACATAAATGAATCATTCACTTTGCATTTTGTGGACCCTAAATTTTTATGGTTAGAATTATCTTAGATTCATGTGTTCAAAAAATCACAACAACTCAATTAGGATTAGGTGGCTTTAAGAAAATAGATTTAAAACATGTAATTAAAGTAAAAGTCATTTGATGAAGATTTGACTATCTAGATGCGCACGTTCGGAATCGATAGCTATACCCATTCTCTTTTTATATTATCATTGACTAAATTGAAAGCAAATGTGGTATAATTGTGTCCCCCAAACTCGAACTCACTCCGCTTGTATAAAATATGTATTTTTTTTTAATAATTTTTTGGACATATTTTCCAAAAAAAGTATTAACATTTTTATATAATTTATTTTCAAAAGAAACATTATTTGGATATTTTTTTATTTTATTATTGTTTATTAAATATGAATTTTTTAAAATATTATTTTTATATTTATGTGCGTGATGAGTTGAAAAACTTGACCCTATTGATGTGACACCTTTTGTCCATAAAACATAAATAGTGGAGAACTTCCATAACATATAACATGTCATCAAATCATTTCACATGTTATAAAAATATTATAAAATATTTTCTCTTGATGTTACAATGGCAAACTCTAATCACTAAATTGTTACGCCGAGAACTAAAATTGTTATAACTAAATGTGTTTATACTTTAATTTTGACAATGATAAAGTCAATTACAATAAGTCACAAATTTCATGTTGGGAAAGACTAAACATTATATTTGACTTAGCAAATACATGTCTTTAGTTTGAGGATGTAACTCTAATATCCAACTAATTTTTTGATGCCCTAAAAATTAATAATAAATCAAATGTACAACTATCATTGCTAAGCACAAATCGGATCATGACTGTACAAAGATAAATGATCAAAAATACAAACTTCACCGGTCGTGATACAAAAACAAATGACACATGAAAATATCTCCATATGGTTCTTATGCTTCCTTGATGGCATCCAGCTGCTTCAAATAAAAGGATGTTATCAAGTACAACGTCTTTTTAACTTTTCAAATTTACAAAAACACAAACAAAAAATAAAGAAGGCAAATAAAATATAAACACCATAAGAAGAGAGGAAAGCATATTTATATACATATTTAAAGGTACACACAAGCATATAACAAATATCTCCTGAGTTGTTCTAACAACATACATTATCATGTCCTAGTGCACTTAAACATAAATTACATTATTATATAATTGTCTATAGGTTTAAATATGTGATTGGCCCTTGTAAATTAATTTTTTATTTTGTCTCTGTAATTTTTTTTTTGTTTCAAATTTAACCATTTAAATTCAATTTTGTTTTAAAATCGTATTAGCTGTTAGTGACTGTTAAAAAAGTTGAGATGGAAAACTGAGAAAGGATGTAAATAAAAAAGGCGAGAACCTACAGAGACGACGTAAAAAATAAAAAGCTAACTTATAGGGACCAAATTTATATGCTTTCATTTGATTTTTGTCCCTGTAAGTTCACACTTTGTTTATTTTCGTCCCTCCTTCGTTTTCCATCTTTGGTTTTTCTAACGGTCACTAATAGCAAGGACTATTTTAAAACAAAGTTGAACTTACAAGGTACAATTTGAAACAAAAAAAATTACAAGAACTAAAATAAATAAAAAATACGCTAACTCACATGGATCAAACATATATTTAAGCTTAGTCTTTAAGACCATAGTCCCCACTAGGCCATATATTTCTTCCTCCGCTAAGAGTCAACATTCCTAAAACTACTATTCTAACCGTGTTGACCAATAAAAGTACATCTCCATTTTATTTGCATGTTTAATTTATGCCATCACAATCTTCCTACTTGATACCATAGTGTATGGTTTGGGATAGATGGTAACTCTTAGAAATATGATATGAGTTATCACACTTAATTTAGCCCGACCTTATATTTGTGAATATGTCTTGAAATAAATATTTTATTTTGATAATGGAGATTAGAAAATTCAATGAGGAACAACAATACCAAAAGGCAGAAAAACGATATCCTGCTATTCATCTTTGTTTAATGTATTGTGTGCTTTTAGGGTTAAAATGTAAGTAGGAAAAATAAGCTTTCTTGAAATTTATTCATATGCTTATAAAAAATTTATAAAAATATTTTTTTCTTTAAAAAACTAAGTCAAATGGTGGAAAAAGGAAATTCAAAAATAAAATTTGAAAACGGAAACTTTTGTCCCGTTTTGGGATGACTTTAATGTCATAATCAATTATGAAACTTGTCACAATCGTTTTAGGTGCAAAAAAAAAACTTATGTGTTTTCTTGTATACACAATAACCAATTATAAAGTAACATCACTACCAATTATGATTGCAAAAGTTGACTTCCGTGTTTCTAGAACATCCTAATAATCGATTATACAAGAACATATAAAAGACTATGGATACAAAAGCCAATTATGTGCTTTTGAATGGCCTAAATAATTGATTAAGTGTTTTAATAATCAATTATAATAACGTATTTGATAGAAAACCACACGTGATAAATTATAATTGTTTATGAGTCATTGTTGCCTTGCTTTTCTTTCATTTTTAGGTTTACTTCACCCTCCTACAAATAAGAAGTCCCTTTTAACATGAGTTACACACCAATTGACTTCCTTTTCTTCTCTTATCAATTTTAACATCTCAATCTCCTTGTTTTTCTTTTTCTTGCTCCCTATAATAATTTTTCACTACATAGTTTGAGTTGAAACATTTGTTTTCATGCTTCAATTTATTCATCTATGAGTAAGGTGTAAAACAATTTAATATCTTGTTATAACATTATTGGGAGCAATCTCATTGTTCAAGTAAGGTAATACCTCTTGTAGAGGCTCTTATTCAAGTATAAATTTTGTCTAAAGAGTTCTTTTAGGTTGTTAAAGGTTTCTGGCTAATTCTGTATTAACATCTTGGTATTAATAATAATTTTATTTTTTATGAAATTGGATGTAGACCTTAGGTTGTTAGTTGTTGAACCAATATAAATTCTTGTATGTTTTTTCTCCTATCTCTCTTTTATTTCTGCCTATTTACCTTACGTGCTTATTTATATCGTGTCTCTGCATTTAATTTTAATTTTATTTCTAAGCTCCACACTTAAAATTACTCTATATTTTCAAGTGCTTATATAAGGACAAAGGTTGAAAAAGTAGGGAACATAAATTGCCAACCCTAATTTCAACACCATCACCAAACAACTTTTACTCGAGGCTGATTAAGGATTTAAGGGCACTAGAGTCCAATGACGAATACTTCAAGTTGTTGGAAAAGGTGTCCAACCAAGAGTTTGATAAGATGTTGAAGTCCCTCATAGTTGAGGGTACTGTCTTGAAAAGTGAAAAACACAAGAAATAAGAGTTTGAATTATGTTATGTAAAAATGAAAAAAAAATTCTTTAATAAATATACTTATTGAAAAAGATGTCCAACCAAGAGCTTGATAAGATGTTGAAGTCCCTCACAGTTGAGGATGTTATCTTAAAGAGTGAAAAACACAGGAAATGAGAGGTCTGAATTGTGGTTTGTAAAAGTGAATTTTTTTTTCTTTAAAAATATCATTTTTGAAAAAGCAAGATAAATCAATAGAAAAGAGAAACACAAAATCAATTTATCTTGGTTCACTAACCATAACATATGCAAGTGATTTATTACACAATCATTGAAACACCTATTATTCAAGCTGACTGAATTCAAGTCATCTCAACCTTCTAGCTTAATATAGTAAAGTTGAGGAAAACAACCAATAATGGGTTTGGTTACACGAAAGTGATTTTAGGTTTTCTAAAAAGCTCTGACAAGAGAATATTACACAGTAACACTTAGTAGGGGTGGGCAAAGTTCAGTTCTGCACTAGAACCATTTGAAAATTGAACCGAACTGTTTTTCAGTTTGGAAAAACCGAACTGAACCGGTTTTCAGTTCAAAGAACCGAACCGAACCGGTTTATAAAAGTGGTGCACCGGTTTATTATTTTGAACCAAACCGAACTGGTTTAACTTAATTTTTTTGTTCATATAGGCCAAAATTTTCATAATTACCCCTAATTACGACTAAAAAAAATTCGGTTCAAGTTTTTTGAAATAAAAACCGGTTCGGTTTGGTTTTTTTAAACAAAAAACCGGTTCGGTTTGGTTTTTTGAATTGAAAAATCGGTTCGGTTCAGTTCTGGTTTTACAAAATCAGTTCGAAAACAGTTCGGTTCTTAAACCAGTTCAGTTCAAAACCAGTTCGGTTCGGTTCGGTTCGGCAGTTTGGTTCAGTTTTTGGTTTTTTTGAACACCCCTAACACTTAGAAGGTAAACGAGTCTTTCAGTAAGAATGTAAAGTACAAAATTTTAAGGTTGTTGTGTGTATGTTTGCAATATGTTTTCTCATATGTATCTTGCATTGTTTATCACAAACCTTTATATAGAAATTCCAAATCAATTAGGGTTGTTGATCATTGTAGTGATTCACATGGCAACACATAAAATATGGATCATACCATTCTTCAAAAACCTTGAATTAGCATTTGATACTTGTCCATATTTGGCTTTAGAATTGATTCATTGTATCTTGATGAAAATGGAAGGAATGCCAGAGGATGTCATAAATATTTCTTTAATCAAAAAATATGTTTAACTTTGATGAACAGAGAATGTTGAGTTGTTGACTTCTTAAACATTTTGAATTTAGAGGACTGACTTGTAAATCATTTACTTTAAGTACAACATTGACTTTTTCCAGATATTTTAGAAACTTATATATCATAGTTGGCTTGCATTAGCCAAATTCAATAAAGGCACATTGATCTTAATCAGACAAATAGTTTTATTTATTAGAGTCATGAAGCATTGCCGTTGATTATTTTATTTCTTTGTACAACGAAGGATTCATTGCAAAGTCTTTAAAAATATAGATTAGAGAATCTTCTCACTTAAATAAAATCATTAAAACATAAATTGTTCTCACAAAATATTTCGTTATCATCAAAACAATTTAGAGTCATTGCTCTTTAAACAATCTCCCTTTTTTTAGATGATGACAAAAATATATTTTTGTGAACAATTTTTGTTTTATTTTATTAAAAAAGGAAAAAAGTAAAACTCTCCAGTAGCGGGGTTAAAAAAAGATTGATGTATGATGAGATTCTAAACAAAAATAAAATTGAAATTGTTTTCAAAATATACTACCCTTTTTTTATCAAACAAAAAAGAACTAGGGAAACATATCAAGTAACAAAATGCAGAAGAGTCACAATATTTTCATTAAATCTGTAAAGTGAAGATTTACAAAGAACATAAAAAAACTACATAAAACAAAAAAAAAAATCCTAAAGGTTTGGACTAGTTAAGTGAGCAAGGATAAGAACAAAGATGTTTTAAATGGACTTTTGATTCTTGGTCATTCATTCCATAAATTCCTCAGTCATAGCTTCAAACCTTTCAAAGTCCTCGTTCTTCACAAATTGAGAAGGGTCAAAGGACAATGTATAGAGAATAGTAGCTAGGCCTTCAGAGGAAGACACATCAGAGCCTAAAGCAACAACAACAACAGTTGGGACTTCCAAGAAAGGAATGTCCACCCGAGGAATGACCACAGGTAACTAGAAACGATGCCAAGGGATCAACCATTGGGATTTCCTGGGATTAGAGCCAGAGGGAGACACTGCCACCCTTGAAGTTCCTTTTGATGTAGTACTAGTCATAGTATTCCTTGTTTGGTTTTCATGTGCTTTCTAAAAATGCATAACCCATATATATAGGATCTCTATAGTACGTTGGAAACCTATAGAATTATGAGCAACCAAGTGCCTCTCCGTACTCCATGTTTTACCTTAGAAAATATGTTACAAAGGTTAGAACTTTGTGCCACATAATTGAGACTTCATGAGGGTCCAAACTACGAGTAGTCATATTTTTATTTTATTGATCTTACTAATAAAAGTAGATACGAATGAATCCATGTTAGGGTAACGAAAAAGTATAAATGGAATGAAGGGTGCAAGGTCAAGTGGTATGTAATAGTCAAGTTAAGAATTTGGTACAGGTGTGTTAATAGCAAATGAGTCACTTGGAGATGTTTCGACCACCGAATTATGGAAACCTTTAGTTGCTATATCAGATGCTATGTGGATGGCGTCCACAAGCATGGGTGAGTATAAACCAAACTCATGAGTAGTTGGTAGGGGAGGTTTGGATGTTTGTTTGAGTAGATGTTTGAAGAGGGTTGTTTTGTAGAGGTTGTGTCTCGTTGAGGTGAGGTTGGATATTCAATGATGAAAGGGTAGAGGTTTATTCTATAACAAAAATTTATAAGTTTTCCTTTAGAATTTCGATAAAAAAATTCATTAGATGAATTTGAGTTAGACTCAAAGGCAGAGGATACATTAATGATGTTTGTTTGTTCTAAAGGTGCTCGAAAATACAGAAAAGATGGATTGAATTATGTATTCCGTTTCTTAAAGCTACTTCGATTTCTATATGAAAATTGTTCTTTTTCAAAACATTCAACTTACTTTTAAAACCTGGTTTAGACAAAGTAAAGTTGAATCATAAAAAACTAAGATGCAAGAAATAGAAGAGGATAAATGAGACACATATATTTTATAATAGCTCACAACAAACTGTTACTATATCTAGTCTCCCTTTTCAGAGAGATTTTTCCTTAGTATAGTCAAGGACTTAATCCATTATTTCTTTAAATAGCATACAAATATTCTTTATCTAGCCTCTATAACCTGTCATCTCCAGAACCTTTATCAAAATTCTAGCATACTGTTGTTGAGGTTCATAACGGTTGATGTACCTTTTCAGGTACCTCTTAAGGAATAGAGGGTTGTTGCCAGTATTGGGCAGTTTTACATCAGTTTTAGTTTGTTTCTAATTAGACACAAAGTTTAGTTTTAGGATTCTATCTCTCATTGAGAGGATATTAGAGATTAAATCCTATATTAGTACAAGTGTGTGAGTACACTTTGACTAATTTAAATCAACTCTAAAAACTCTCTATGAGAGGATAATTCACTCATTCTTTTAGTTTGATGTGTTCTTGGTTTTTTCATATTTTCTTCTTATTACATTGTGTATGTTGGTATTGAGGATGATGACTTAGAAGGTGTTATGATCAAATTAAAAGAGTTTTAGACATGTAGCAAATATAAAATGTTCAGAGGATATGCATTTGCTTTGGCTACTTTGGAGCATTGACTTTCTTAGAGGATACATAATAACTCAAAGTCAAATTATCAGAGGTAGAAGTAGTTATTTGCTGGCCACAATTATTAGAGGCAAAGGTAGATTTTTGCTTATTGAATTCATCAAATATAGAACACATGTTGAATTCATTAGAGGTAGACAATACATAACACATATTTAATTCTTCAGTGATAATTAAACTACAACATTGCTTGTGTTTCCATAGGCACGACATCACTCGCATCCCAGAGTCAATCGAAGCTTGCATGCTTTTTCAAGAGACAAACAAAGCTTGTAATAACAAATGCGCTTGTCACCAGTTTTGGATTGTAGTGCCGAAGGGAGGTCATAGTTTCTTTTGTCTTTGTCCAATTATTATAGGATATATCTTTTATCGAAAAACATGTTTTGTTGCACTTGTTTTTGCAATAGATCTTTTGTTGTATTACAACTACTCCATTAGTAAACCTCTATTATACTTGTAATACATGCTACTTTAGAATGGATAGTCATTGATATAACTCTTTTTCTTTCAACTTAATATGCACACTTAGCATATACTATTAGGGGATAATTGTTATTTATTTGTTTTTGTGTTTGTTATCATCAAAACATTAATTAGATGATTGTAGCTAAAATTACTTTTGCACTATCAATATCCCTCTTTTTGCTGATGACAAATAATACAATTAATGAATAATTTTCCTTCACAAATGAAGGTTTCAAAATAGATTTCCCCTGAATATGGTACACCAAAAAAGTTGTTTGACTTAATGATTCTTCGATTTTCTAAATGAAACTTTCACAAAAGTATTTTGGGGCTCCCCCTGAATTTGATAGCTATGATTCTTTAAGCGTTTCAAACGTTATTATGTCATTTTATTTTTGACACACATGAGGGTAAATAGTGCACATAAATATCATGAAAGGATGCAGATGCAAAATATAAACTTACTTGTATTACTATATCTTCTACTTTTCTTCCCCTTTGTCATTAACGAAAAGGGTGAGTTTATAGAGATTATAGTAAGCCAAACAGACATAAAAATCATGAGAGAGATAAACTAAATTGTCACACGACATACAAATGATTAGAAAAAGTCGAAAGGGAACATAAAGAAGAGCTAATCTGACATGAGTTCTCGAGACATCTAAGGACACGCCTTAAGAGCTCAGTTGCTTCCTTCATACGAGAGATGGGAATTGTTGTAGCTAAATATCACTAGAAGGGGGGGTTGAATAGGGATTTTGCTGTTAAAAACAATTTTTAAGTGTTTTAAAAACTATCCTCTTGCAGAGGATGGCTAGCTCGAGGATGGGGTTTTTAAATCGTTAGATCTAAGCTGAGTAAAAGAGTAGGAGCAGAATATGAGGGACACACACACAATTTTATACTGGTTCACCCAAAGATGGCTACGTCCAGTCCTCACACCCTTGTGAGATTTCACTAACTTTCAAAACAGATCAATCCTCAACCCGAGGATGATTACAACTGTGTATTATCAAGCTTCACCAAGCTTACAATCAATTTCCAAATATTTCCAAGCTTCACTCACTAGGAAATTACAAAGTAGAATGAGAGTGATTGATACTTAATACTTTCTCAAAAGATATACAAAGATATAGTGTAGGATCAAAGAAAGTAATAAGGGAGGATGTGATTTGCTTCTTGAAAGCTTTAAGATGCTTGATCTTTTTATGCAAGTGTGTTGTGTGTCTTCCAATGGAGAGCTTGTATGCATTTTATAGAGATCCAAGCCTTTGATGACCGTTGGAGCTCATTTTCAAAGGATCCAAGGTTTTCATCAAAATTACAGAACTGCCACTCAGCTTGTTAGGCTTAGGCAGAACCATCCTCTTGCAGCATAGTCTTTGATCTTGACATGTCCTTGTTTTTTCACTTTAATCAGAGTGCAAGGCTGTTTCTGAGCTGCATTTTTCGTAGTCTTTAAGGTCTAGGTTGGCTTCAACTTTTGAGGTGATGTGGACAAGAGAGAAAAAGCCACTTTATGAAATAGGACTGTCATACTCAGTCCGAGGATCAGATCTGGCAGCAACATGTGATCTTCCATTTTTGGCTTGTTTCAAGTTGCCTTTTTCTAACTTGACTTCCTTATGAATTAAAACGTGCAAGCCCATTAAATGATCAGATTTTGACATTTGCACATGCTTGATAGGTTGCTTTCACTTTTGCTAGCCTTTCCTTTACATACTAGATCTAGCCATATTCACCTTTTTCTTTTGACCTTTTGACTCTTGCTTTGAATGCTTTGTTTATTCATTTTTTACATTGATATACAATTGAATAAACACAATTATTCTGGTGAGAAATCAGATTGTCCAGATCTGGAGTTTTTCAAATTGCAGCAATTTCCATCCTCGCGTTTGCCACAATTTCCATCCTCACGATGGTTTTCCATCCTCACGAGGGTTTTCCATCCTCAGGCCAGAATTACTTTTTCCTTCTTTTTGCCTTAATGATTAATGACCTATTAACTTAAATGAATACACTCAAGAGCACATGTTAGTCATTAACCACAATCATAATCTCTTAAGTAATTTTGTTATCATTAAAATCATTTGAGAGATTTTGTCTCAACAAGGTTCATATTATGGTCGACTTCTTGCAGAGCAATTCAGGCTCCTAGTTTTTCAAGAAGAGTGTAACTCACCAACGAGGCCCATTTGAATGGTGGGATTTCCTTCTTCTCAAGAGATAATGGTGACTTCCTTTTCATTCCAAAAGAGGAACCAACATCCATAGGAAAGTGATTGAGGAGTGGAGAAATAAGGATGAATACTACTAGAAGCACATGGATAGAGAGATGATTGAAAGGATATAGGTAAGAAGGAAATGAAAACCTTTGTGGTATCAATAGCCGGATTTCTCGATAAGAAAAACTTAAATGTTTTTGGAAAATGAGATATAATGATGAGGGCACAAGAAAGCGAAGAGTGAGATAAAGTATGGCAGATACTTTAGGACATAGTTTGATGGCATAAGACACAACAAGAAGGAGGTGAAAAGTTGTGGTTGAAGAAGAGGAAGAAAATAATTTTTGAGAAAAACAGAGGATAGGAAGAGAATTTTGAGAGTTAGAGGGGAAGAAGAGAATACACAAGGGTGGAAGAAGAAACAAAACAGAGTATAAAACCCGAAGGTCAAAAAAAGATAAAGTTTCTTCAATTCATAACTCACATTATACTTGTAACACATACAAATTACATTACAATTGCAATACTTGTTACAAAATTGCTAAAGAAAATTAGAGTCCTAAGGTGTTTCTAAGGTTATCTAGACTAGATCTATTAATTTATATTACATGTCAGGTTTGAATCACCAATTCCTAATACATAAATAAACTGAATTCCTTTATTTAACATCTTTAGTAGGAGTTTTTTTTTTTCTTTGAACTTTTATCTTATTCATTGATGACAATTTTTTTTTTTTTTTTTCATATTCAAGAACCTACCTTTTGACTTTTCAGACGTAACCACTGAAAATGAGATAATGTGATAAACGTTTTTCTCTAATCATTTTGACTTGTTTGGTGGAACTTTCTCTTAATATAGAGTTGGAGATATAATTTTTCAAAGATAGATCTTTGATAAAATTGTAGGTGCTGCAACATTTCTTCGTTATTACTTTTAGGTTTCTAATTTAGCTAGAAAATTCAAACAAAATGGGGCACAAGCCTTGCAATGCTCTTATATTCAAGGAACATGGTGAAAGAAGGAGACATATACCCAAGGATACCACAAATTTAACCTTTTAATGCATTTTGTGAGCCGTCTTATATATTCCATCTTAATGATTGTGGTTAACGGATGTAATGAATTCAAATTTCTGATTATTTCACCATTTAGGTTGAGCAGTTCATGTTTTAAGTAAATTCTGATGTCATTTTGAAAGATGTAGATCTGGTTTTTCATAGAGGGTTTCAAGTTAGAAATGTTTTTGAAAAAAAAAAATCGAGAGAGAAAGGCTTTTATTGAACGAGATGATTTATACTAAAAAAAAAGTGTTGATTGAGAGGTTGCATTACTCGTCATTTCTTTTACAAGGTTACCTGCACATTTGAACATACATTCAGATCATAGAAGTTTTAAAAGGCTTCTCCCTAAATGGTTAGATTTGAAGTTGTATCCACCAATACTTCTTCCTATCAGAGGATGAATACCAATATTAGTAAGTAGACTATTCTCACTCATTTACTCACTATGCCTTACAGAAGCATGTGAGTTTTGTCTGATTTGTCATTAAGGAGTTTTAAAAGATAAAACTAGAGGACAAAATGAAAGGAATGAATTTTTCAGAACATATAAAGGCAGATCTTAAAAGAGGAAATACATAAGGAGTATTAATTTGTTGTCCCAAAAAAAAAGAGGGTTGATCACACAAAGAGGTATTTTCTTAGATAATTAATCTAAGAAAGTGTTTCTCAAATAGATATGACTTTGACATGATTACTGACAAAAAATTACTAATTTATGCCTATTATTCTCTTTAAGTATTAACTTGTCTCAATACAAAGATTTTTGTTTTACTACTCAAAATTTCATTAAAGAGTAATTTGCATAAGAGAAACTTTAATACGAAAAACCTTTTCCTAAAACAGATAAAATACCAAAAAAGAAAAAACTTCGAAAATGAGATGAAATTGACATTTGAGAAAATAGATGTTCTGCCAGAGCGTTTTATCTAATTTTTCATATAGCACTTACAGTCCTTTCAACAAGACTTTGTCAAATCATGTATTCCTCTAGAGTTTCTGTAAGTATAGAAGTACGCCTAAGAGGGGGGGGGGGTGAATTAGGTGTTAGTAAAGTTTTTTGTTTTTAGTGATATGGTAGTTGGATTTTCTGAGTTTAAGAACAAAGCTTAAAAAAAACTACAGTAAGTAAATGGACACTTTAAGATTTATCCTGGTTCCCTTATAACCAAGGGTACGTCCAGTCCTCTTGCACACCACAAGAGATTAATCTAATACTTGTCAGAAAATGTACAACTCCCACCTTGGGATTCTTGCTACAAAACTTCTAACAATACTTCTAAGATAGCACACCACTATCTTAGATTAAGCTATCTTGTACAAATGATACAATAAGGTTTGAATGAGTCTAAGATGTGGTATATTGATAAACAACTCAATAGCAATTCAAGTACTTGAGAACTTTTAGAATGATATGAAAATCTAATGCAAGTACTTAGAAAAATCAGAATTTTGTTCAAAGTTGTTTAATGAATTTAATCAAGGATTGTTGATTTTTGATCTGAAGTTATGGGGTATTTATACTCCATAAAACATCCTTTCAGATTCGTGGCCATTGATCCAAGAGGTTTGATGAAAAATTATAATGTTCTAGAGGCATCCCAGATCTGAAAAATTGTAATGTTTCCCGGTGTATTCGAATACAGTATATGTGTATCCGAATACACGTCTTTGTAACGTTTAAAAAATTCAAATTTTACGTCTTGTATTCGAATACACATTAGTGTAGCCGAATACAGATTAGTGTATTTTAGCCTCTGACTTAACTTGTATTCGACTACAGATGGGTGTAGTCGAATACACACAAAGGATTTTTGGCCACTGACTTAGCTTGTATTCGACTACAGATGGGTGTAGTCGAATACAACATTTAAAGTTTTGCCTCTGACTTAAGTTGTATTCGAATACAACATGGTGTATTCGAATACACTTATGCAAATTGTCAAAAATATGATTTTAAATGATTTGTTAATGTTGTTTTTGATTTTTGAAAACATGTTAAATGCATATGTAAATATGAATTGTTCTCATGTATTTGAACTATTGATTTGTATCATATACCTTTATATTTACTCATTTATTATTTGGATTTGGAAGCTCATTCAAGATGGTTTGATCTTCTTTTTGATCTTGTTGCATTGTCCATAGTTGGTGGTCTTGTCGTCATCAAAAACATGTAGTTTACATTCTCCCCCTTTTTGATTATGACAAAATGTTGTTGTGAAGAGAGTGTATAGTTGAAATCATTGCTCCCCCGTAATAGGTGCATACTCCCCCGTTGTATGTGATGTTTTGAAAAAAATTGTTTTTGAGTACCTACAAGGTTTGAAATGCAACAACAGTACCAAATTTTCTCCCCCTTTTGACATGATCAAAAAGAAGAAAAAAAAAGAAAAAGAGACATACAAGTTTCGAGTATAATCATATACAAACGGCATATAAGGTAACAAGGAGAATAGCATAAATGGAAATTAAGTCATAATATCATAAAAGTTAATACATAACATATCGTGAATAGAGCAATACAAAATACACCATAATCAAAAGGACAAAGGAGTTCATAAAACAAAGATCACAGTAATACATAATGCAAAAAGTTAAATTAGTACATAGCAACTAAGGGACTTAATCAAAATCTGTCGGAATGTGGAAATGATCAAGTTTGTCTGATAAATTACTAATGTCTTGAGATAGTGCTTCATGATTGCGAGCAATAGTAGTTTCAATATTGGTGAAGCGAGTGGCGATAGAGGTGGTCAAATTGTCGAATTGAGTTTGGAAGAAGGTTTGGAAAGAATCAAGGTGAGTCATGATCATTTGATTGGAGATATAATCATCATCAGATGCAGTTTCCTCGCCATCTTCATCTCCTTGAGCAGCAGCGTTGGAGGGTCCAGCATTGTCCTCCGGTGCATCATCAGATGGTTGACCATGATCACCTTTATGCACAAATGCTTCAAGCTCTTCATTTCATATTATTCGCATGCTAGGCAAGACACCTAAATCCAGCATATTTTCTTTGGTGGGTGTAAACATAACTTCATCAGAGAAGTCCACACCAAAGTGTTCCAAAATCCGTGAAACTTCCTTTGCATAGGGTAAGCCAATTGCCTCGCGAGATCCAAACATAATAGATTTCACAAAAAATGCCCAATTAAGTTGACGACCTTCAAACATGAAATTCATAATTTGCAATTCAAACTCCGAAATTTGGGAGTAATTTCCAGCCTTCGGAACCAGAATGTAGCTAAGGAAATAGTGTAGAAGCCGATAATCAACAGTAAGATTTCCCACACCATACCGTTGTTGGGCATATTTGGAACCTGCTTGAGCTCTCTTTTGTTCCATGGTGCGTCGGTCAAATCGACAGAGGGAGACATAAGCATCATACTTAGAAATATCACCCCATTCACACAATTGGTTTGGACAAAAAATTTCACCATTAAAAGGAATATTCAGAATTTCTCCAATGGTTTTGGTATTTAAACGGATGATTTTACCCTTAACACGAGAGACTAACAGTTTTCCCTCGTGCATGAGATTGCAATAAAAAACCCTAACCAAATCTGGATAAACTGGACCATTGTAGCCTATAAACTCTTCAACATGTTGTGCTTTGAGCAACGAATGAAATTTAAAGTCAGAGAAAGAGTCTAAAGTACCATACTTTGGGATAATAAGTCGCTTGTCCGAGTAGAATGTGCGAAAACGATCAATTTCCTCCGGTGTGTGTAGAAGTCGGGATAGATCCGTGATATTAGGATTCCTGGTTCGTTTTCGTGAGGGACCTACTGCTGCATGTTTGGTGCGTCCATGGTGAGAAAGGGTATTTTTGGTAAAGTGGGTTTTAGAGAAAATGTGAGAGTTGTGAGAGATTTGAAGAGGAATGACAAGAAGGAAGTAAAGAGTAATGGATTTTGTTAGGTTGGGTGAATGGGTAAGTGAGTGGAAGGAGGGATGAGTTTCTGTATTCGAATACCAACTGAAATAACCCTAACTTATGTGTAGCAGCTTTTATATCTGGGCAAAAACGCGAAGGTGTATTCGACTACACCTTCTTGTATTCGAATACACATTTTTCTGGGAACGTGTATTCGACTACACATCCTTTGTATTCGAATACAGGAATTCTGGGAAAGTTTGTATTCGAATACAGACATTTGTATTCGACTACATAAGCACAGTTTTGCTTAAAAACTCAGTTTTTTTATGAAAATTGCATCATGTAATACACAAATTCATATATCAAAAGGAAATAATCAATAAGACATAAGAGATATGGCAAACTATGTATATCATGCAATGGTTAAAGATCAAATTCACTCAAAATACCAAGTTCTCTTCGGATTTTATAAAATGAGTCTTTAGGTAACGGTTTTGTAAAAATATCGGCCAATTGATTGTGTGTATCAACAAATGTTACCTCAACATTACCTTTAAGTACATGATCCCGTAGAAAATGATGTCGGATATCGATGTGTTTAGTTCTGGAGTGCATGATTGGATTCTTTGAGATGTTTATTGCGCTTGTGTTATCACATCTTAAGGGAATGCATCTGAGATCAACTCCATAGTCATGTAATTGTTGTTTGAGCCAGAGAATCTGGGCACAACAGCTTCCTGCTGCAATGTATTCAGCTTCAACAATACTAAGTGCAACGCAAGCTTGCTTTTTACAAGACCATGAAACGAGTGCATTTCCTAAGACATGGCACGTGCCGCTAGTGCTTTTACGGTCTGTTTTGCATCCCACATAATCTGAATCAGAGTATCCAACTAGGCTACATATGCTACCCTTGGGATACCATAGGCCTACATTTGTCGTTCCTTTCAGATACTTCATAATTCTTTTAACAGCTACTGATGTGATTCCTTTCGGATCTGCCTGAAATCTTGCACACAAACAAACACTAAACATGATATCTGGCCGGCTGGCCGTTAGATATAATAATGATCCAATCATACCTCGATATTTGGATATGTCGATGGAAATTCCTGATGCATCTTTATCAACATATGTTCCGGAGCCCATTGGAGTTGTACTTTCTTTGCAATTTTCCATTTCAAATTTCTTTAGTAATTCTTTACAATATTTTGCTTGATTGATGAAGATGTCGTGCTCAAGTTGCTTGACATGAAGTCCAAGAAAATAGTTCAATTTTCCCATCATGGACATTTCGAATTCTCCTTGCATTATTGAAGAGAATTCTTCACATATGTCCTTGTTGGTTGATCCAAATATTATATCATCAACATAAATTTGAACCAATAATGTGTGACCATTTTCTCTTTTGACAAATAACGTTTTATCAACTTCTCCTTTGTCAAATCCTCGTTCACATAAAAAGGTGCTTAATCTGTCATACCAAGCTCTTGGAGCTTGTTTTAGACCATAAAGAGCCTTTTTCAATTTGTAAACGTGTGAGGGATTTTTGGAATCTTCAAATCCAGGGGGCTGCTTGACATAAACTTCTTCATTTATGTACCCATTGAGAAATGCACTTTTCACGTCCATTTGATATAACTCAAAATTCATGGAGCAAGCATATGCTAATAGTAGACGTATGGCTTCTAGTCTTGCTACCGGAGCAAATGTTTCGTCAAAGTCTATCCCTTCCTCTTGATTGTATCCTTGAGCAACCAATCTAGCTTTGTTGCGAACAACTATGCCATTCTCATCTAGTTTATTTTTGAACACCCATTTTGTACCAATGATGTGTTTATTTCCAGGATTAGGAACAAGTTCCCAAACTTGGCTTCTTTCGAATTGATTGAGTTCTTCTTGCATGGCAAGTATCCATTGATCATCTTTAAGTGCTTCACCAATTTTGGAGGGTTCGATTTGAGAAACAAACGCCATGTTTAAGCAAGCATCTTGCAATTTTAACCTTGTTGTGACTCCTTTATTTATATCACCTATGATGTTGTCAATAGGGTGATATCTATGGGTTCTCCATTCTTTAGGAAGATCATCACTTTGCCTTTCAATATTGACTCCACTTTCTTGTTGAAGTTCTTTGCTTGGATCATTACTTTCAAAAACATCATCATCATCACAAGAAATAATATTTTCTTCTTTTATGGGGTTAGTTTCATCAAAGGTTACATGCATTGATTCTTCAACTAATAAGGTTCTTTTATTAAAGACTCTAAATGCTTTACTAGATAAAGAGTAACCGAGAAATATACCTTCATCAGCTTTTTCATCAAATTTTCCAAGGTTGTCTTTACCATTATTTAACACAAAACATTTACATCCAAAAATGTGAAAGTGAGAGATATTGGGTTTTCTACCTTTGTAAAGTTCATATGGAGTTTTCTTAAGAATTGGCCTAATAATTACCCGGTTGGAAACATAGCATGCTGTGTTTACAGCATCTGCCCAAAAGTATTTTGGTAGATTTGAGTCGCTTAGCATAGTTCTAGCAAGCTCTATTAAGGATCTATTCTTTCTCTCAACGACCCCATTTTGTTGTGGTGTTCTTGGTGCAGAAAAATTGTGAAAAATACCATTTTCTTCACAAAATTCTTCAAATGAAGTATTTTGAAATTCCCTTCCATGATCACTTCTAATTGATACAATTTTGGCAGATTGTTCATTTTGGACTAGCTTGGCATAGTTTTTAAATGCCTTAAAAGCTTCATTTTTATTTGCCAAAAATAAGGTCCAAGTGAACCTTGAGTAATCATCAACAATAACTAGTCCATATGAGTTTCCACCAAGACTTTTGGTTCTTGATGGACCAAACAAATCCATATGTATCAATTGTAGCGGTCTAGAAGTTGAAATAACATTTTTAGGTTTGAAAGAACTTTTTGTTTGTTTGCCCTTTTGACAAGCGTCACATAATTTATCCTTTATAAATTTTATTTTTGGTAAGCCTACAACAAGATCATGCTTGACCAATTTGTTTAAATGATCCATGTGAATATGAGCAAATCTCTTATGCCATAGCCAAGCATCATTATTGTCGCTTACCAAAAGACATTTCATTTTCAAGGATAAATCTTCAAAATTAAGTATGAAAATGTTTTTGAAACGCTTACCAACAAACTGAGTTTCATTTGTAGCTTCATTTTGGATGACGCACTCATCTTTATTAAAAACTATCTTGTATCCTTTGTCACAAAGCTGGCTGATGCTTATGAGATTATGTTTTAGACCTTCAACATATAAGACATCTTCAATTGAGGGAGATGGTGCTGTACCAACTTTTCCAATGCCTAAAATTTTTCCTTTGTTGTTGTCTCCATATACTACATGTCCCTTTGACTCAAGTGTTAAAGCTGAAAATTTTGTTATATCACCCGTCATGTGTTTAGAGCAGCCACTATCCAAGTACCACATGTTTGAAGTCTTTTGTTTGCTTACCTACAAAATTGAAATCAAACTTTATTAGGTACCCAATGTGCTTTGGGTCCTTGATGGTTAGTACCTTTCTTTACCCATATGAAATGACCTTTTGGAACACTAATATTTCTAATATGACATGTATTAGGTGTATGACCATGAAGACCACAATAAGAGCAAGTAGGATTAAATCTACTGTTAGTAACATATGTATGAGATTTATTTTGAATAATTTTCTTATTATAAAGATCATCCTTTTTCATAACTATAATCTTATCTTGATTAGATTGACTACCTGCTTTAACAAAAATAGTTTTGTTCAAATTTGGTTTATCAAATTTTGAGTATCCAAGACCACTTTTATCATTTGAGTATCTTTGCATGTTTAGAACATTTTCCAATCCTAATTGTCCCTTTTCGTATCGTTCAATTACTCTATTTAATTGAACAATTTCGAAAGAGAGGGATTCACATTTATTGCATGCAGAATTCTGTTTTAGTTTTTCAGAATTTTTCTCCATAATATCAACTTTTTCTTGTAAACTTGAGATTTGTTTCTTTTGTGTTGATACTAGTTTACATAGATTTTTACATTCAATGAGTAATTCTTTTATTGCGTTTTGAGCATCATTGTATTCTATAATTAATTCAGTATTAGTCTTATTATAAAGAGGAGAGTCTATATTACTAACCTCTTCATCATCTGATTGATGCGAGGCCATTAATGCAACATTGGCGCATTCTTCACTTTCTGTTTCTGAAGATGAACTTACTTCATTGTCTTCCCAAGCTATGTATGCTTTCTTGAAGTCTTTCTTTCTGTTGAAATTCTTCTTAGCAATATTTGGGCAGTCTGCTTTAATATGTCCTTGTTTTCCACATTCGAAGCAAGTGAAATTTTGATTTGATGTAGAATTATCTTTCTTCTTGAAGCTTTTCTTTTTGAATGTTCTGTCGTTTTTAAGAAATTTACCAAATTTCTTAACAAGAAGGATAATATTTTCATCTTCATCTGAATCATTCTCTTTGCTTTGTTCTCTTGATTCAGTCTTTAACGCAATATTTTTGTTCTTCTTTTCTTGACTTTCATTTTGTTCTAGCCTTCCGAGTTCGATTTCATGCTCTTGAAGTTTTCCAAATAGTGCAGAAAGAGACATCTTGGATAGGCTTTTCTTTTCTGATATTGCTGTAACTTTTGGTTGCCATGCCCTTGTCAATGACCTTAGTACTTTTAGATTTAGTTCATCATTTGTGAAGATTTTTCCAAGTGCTGTCAAATGATTGGTTAAATGGGAGAACCTTTTCTGTAAATCTAAAATAGATTCTCCGGGCTGCATGCGAAATAACTCATATTCTTGTGATAGTGTGTTGAGTTTGGATCTTTTTACTTCAATGGTGCCTTCGTGAGTTACTTCCAACGTATCCCATATTTCTTTTGCTGTTTTACAGTGAGATATGCGGAAAAACTCATCCATTCCTAGTGCAGATTGTAATATGTTCTTAGCCTTTTTATCGAAAAGCACTTTTCTCTTATCCTCATCCGTCCAAGAATTTTTTATTTTTATTTCTTCTTTGTTATTGATGACAGTTTTTGGAATATGAGGACCATTTTCAACGGCATCCCATATGTCATCTCCTTGTGCTTCGAGATATGCTTGCATACGGATTTTCCAAAAATCGTAGTGCTCTCCAACAAAACATGGTGGCTTGGTACTGCTACCACCATCTCTAAAGACAGGTTGTGCGGAAGCCATGAGTAATTGATCGAGGAATAAGTTACCTTAACCTGCTCTGATGCCAATTGTTAGTATAGAAGTACGCCTAAGAGGGGGGGTGAATTAGGTGTTAGTAAATTTTCTTGTTTTTAGTGATATGGTAATCAGATTTTCTGAGTTTAAGAACAAGGCTTAATAAAAATTGCAGTAAGTAAATGAACACGTTAAGATTTATCCTGGTTCCCCTTATAACCAAGGGTACGTCCAGTCCTCTTGCACACCACAAGAGATTAATCCAATACTTGTCAGAAAATGTACAACTCCCACCCTAGGATTCTTGCTGCAAAACTTCTAATAATACTTCTAAGATAGCACACCACTATCTTACTTGTACAAATGATACAATAAGGTTTGAATGAGTCTAAGATGTGGTATATTGATAAACAACTCAATAGTAATTCAAGTACTTGAGAACTTTTAGAATGATATGAAAATCTAATGCAAGTACTTAGAAAAATCAGAATTTTGTTCAAAGTTGTTCAAATGAATTAATTCAAGGATGGTTAATTTTTGATCTGAAGTTATGGGGTATTTATACTCCATAAAACATCCTTTCAGATTCGTGGCCATTGATCCAAGAGGTTTGATGAAAAATTACAATGTTCTAGAGGCATCCCATATCTGAAAAATTGTAATGTTTCCAGGTGTATTCGAATACAGTATATGTGTATTCGAATACACATCTTTGTAACGTTTAAAAAATTCAAATTTTACATCTTGTATTCGAATACACATTAGTGTAGTCGAATACAGATTAGTGTAGTCGAATACACACAAAGGATTTTTGGCCACTGACTTAGCTTGTATTCAACTACAGATGGGTGTAGTCGAATACAACATTTAAAGTTTTGCCTCTGACTTAAGTTGTATTCGAATACAACATGGTGTATTCGAATACACTTATGCAAATTGTCAAAAATATGATTTTAAATGATTTGTTAATGTTGTTTTTGATTTTCGAAAATATGTTAAATGCATATGTAAATATGAATTGTTCTCATGTATTTGAACTATTGATTTGTATCATATACCTTTACAATTAATCATTTATTATTTGGATTTTGAAGCTTATTGAAGATAGTTTGATCTTCTTTTTGATCTTGCTGCATTGTCCATAGTTGGTGGTCTTGTCGTCATCAAAAACATGTAGTTTACAGTTTCGATAGAAAAGTCATAAGATGAATTTGAGTTAGACTTAGAGGCAAAGGATACAATAATGGTGTTTATTATTTCTGAAGGTGTTGGAAAACACAAGAAAATGACGTTTGAATTGTGTTTTACATTTCTTAAACTACTTTGTTTTCCCTACGAAAATTGTTATTTATCAAAATATTCAACTTACTTTTAAACCCAAGTTTAGACAAGGTAAAGTTGAACCATAAGGAACTAAGATGTATGAAATAGAAGAGGATAAAGAAGAACATATATTTTATACTAGTTCACAACAAACTATTGTTACATATAGCCCTCCCTTTTCAAATTTTTTTTGCCTCAGTATAGTCAAGGGCTTAACCCTCCTATTTCCATAAATATAATACAAGTATTCTTTACCTTGTCTTTTCAAGCTGAGTATTTTTCTCTAGCCTTTCTAGCTTGTCATCTCCAAAACCTTCTTCAAGATTCTGGCATATTGTCGTTGAGGTTCATGAGAGTTGTTGTACCTTTTTAGGTACCTCTTAAGGATGAGAGGGTTGTTGCTACTATTGGGCTGATTTACATCAGTTATAGTTTATGTCTAATTTGATACAAAGTTTGTTTTTAGGATTGTAACTCATTATAGGGATTTTACAATTTAAGTCCTATATCAGTACAAGTATGTGAGTACTCTTTGACCGATTTAAATTGACTTTAATAAGTCTCTATGAGAGGATAATTCATTCATTCTTTTAGTTTTATGTGTTCCTTACTTTTTTCAGATTTTCTTCTTAACACAGCATTTTTCATTTTCTCTCGAAAACGCTCTTTCACGCTTACTCGTAAAGGATTGGGTGAATTCTTATTAAATACATAGATGAAGTGTCCATTGAGAATGTTACCGTTGGAAATCTTCGATCATCATTTAAGGCAAATAAGTCGTTATATCGTTGTGAATGATTATGTGTATCTTGGTATTGAGGACAAGGAATCAGAAGGTATTATGATCAAATCAAATCTTAAGGAGTTTTAGACAGGTAAAAATATAGAATGTTCAAAGGATGTGCATTTGCTTCGTCTACTTTGGAGCATTGACTTTTTAAGAGTGTTGATTTTTAAGAGCGTTGGCTTTCTTATAACAATGACTTTTTAGAAGATACATAATAACTAAGAGTCAGACGCTTAATGTGATAATTAAAGATAGGGGAAATTACTTGATTGTCATGCTTATCAAGGCAGACACATATTTACTTGTTGAATTTATGAGAGACAAATGATGACTCTTCATCATATGCATATTTTTCATTGTTTTTAGTCTTATCTATCTTTAATATTAGTTAATTTAATGAGTTATTTGATATATTTTTTGATTTTAATTCTTGGATTTAATGAAATGTTTATGTTCTTATTTCCTTGATTAAGTAGAGATATTTCGTAGTTTTGCGTTGTTTCCTTTTTTTAATGCAGTGTTGAATTTTGGTGAGAAATTAACAAGACATATGAGGAGTATTTCAGTCATATCTCGAGTTGTAGATGTCCAATTAGAGTCAAATCAAGTGTATATGAAAGCTAGGCTCCATCACTACTGAGTTTATAAAGACACTGGAACCCAATTCAAACTCAAAAAATAAGCACAATGCAGAAAATGTCAAGACAACTGTATAAAAATACGTTTGGGGACTTGTACCCTAGCAGAGAAACTCAAAGATGACTATTTCTAACACCATTGGAGAAGTTTTATTAAGAACCATTCATGATATTGTAGTATAGGGATAGATGAAGGTCATGAAACCAACTAAATTAGTTCCAAAGGCAATAGTTTAACAAGAGAATTCTTGTACAATAAGGCTTAATTCTAATCCTAAATCCACTAGGAAATTAAGGGTTACTTTGCAATTAAAGGTTCTATCACTAAGACAATATGGCAAGAATAATAAAGAGAATTCGGTAATAATTCAATAAACGAATTCGGTAATAATTCAATAAAGGAATTCGGTAACTAGGATCAAATTAGCCACCAAGGTGGGATTCAAAGGGAAATTCATCCCTAACATTTTTCTTATTATAAAGGATCAATTTTATTATTGTTGTTAATTTAAAATATTATTTCAATCAATTTGGGAACTTTTTGTTCAATTTTAATAATTAAATATAATTCGATAGTAAAACACAATCCTTGAGTTCGACACTCGGTACTACCGTTTTAATTATTACTTGCAACGATTTAGTACACTTGTTGAAACACTATCAAGTTTTTTGCGCCGTTGCCGGGGATTGCCATATCACTATTGAGTATAATTTATGTACTTAATTGAAATTTTTTGCTCTGCAATAAAATTTTTGTTTTTATTTTAATTATTTACTTTTGTATTAAAACTTTTTATTACTCACAATTTGTCTAACCTTGTATGCGAGGCTAGTGCTCAGTCGAACTTCTCTTTGATCCAGTAATCAAAAAAAATGTGAAAGCAAATCGAAAGGCGATTCGAGAAATGAGACAAAGGGAAAAACAATTAGTAGCGAAAGAAGAGGATTTGGGGGATTTTTTTTTTCTTCATATTTGCAGAAATTGCTGATCCACCACCACCTAAACGTACCTTCGGTGAGTATGGGAATTGAGGATTCATATGTTTCTATTTTTTTTCCTTCTTTTTGATCATGTCAAAAGGGGGAGAAAATTTGGTATTGTTGTTTCTTTAAAAACCTTTGTAGGTCTTCAAAAAAGTTTTCAATGTGATCACATACATTCAAGATCAACAGGGGAATATGCATACATTACGGGGGAGCAATATTAGAATGATACAATCTCTCCAAAACAACAACATTTTGTCATAATCAAAAAGGGGGAGAATGTAAAATACATTTTTTTGATGTAGAGAAAGATCAACAAATATGATCAAAGCAACAAGCTCAAAAAGAAGTTCAAATATCTTCATTGATAAAACGTTAACTCCAAACTTATTAGATGTTTAATATAAAGGTAAAAGGTAAATGATACAGCCAATACTTCAAATACATGAGAACCATTCATATTTACATATGCATATAAAGTATTTTCAAAAGTCAAAATTACATTAACAAAGTCTTAAAACTAATATTTTTGACAAAATACAAAGGTGTATTCGAATACAGCATAGTGTATTCGAATACAGATGCAAGTCAGAAGCAAAAGCTTCACATTTGTATTCGACTACGACATGTGTAGTCGAATACAAAGCAAGCCAGTAGCCAAAACTTTTGCATCTGTGTTCGACTACAACCTGCTGTAGTCGAATACAAAATAAGTCAATAGCTAAAACATTTGCATATGTATTCGACTACACCCTTATGTAATCGAATACAAAACAAGTCAGTAGCCAAAACTTTTACATATGTATTTGACTACGCCCTTATGTAATTGAATACAAAGCAAGTCAGTGGAAAAAATCACGAATTTGTATTCGATTACATGAAGGATGTATTCGAATACAAGGTGCAAATTTTGAATAAATATGAACATTACAAAGAGGTGTATTCGAATACATACATCCTGTATTCGAATACAACTAGAAGCAATACAATTTTTTAGATCTGAAATGGTTCTAGATCATTGTATTTTTTTCATCGAACCTCTTGGATCAATGGCCACAAATCTGAAGAGATGTTTATGGAGTATAAATACACCATAACTT
>NC_021160.2:33531041-33554194 GCF_000331145.2 Cicer arietinum | reverse complement strand
CAAAATGCCGCTCCTCCCCCCCCCCCCCCCCCCCTTAGGCGTACCTCTGTACTTACATCTTTGAATTGCAAAACTGCATCAGAAGCACAAAAAATGATTGAGATCATGACATCAAATGAACAAATGATTTTGTATGATAGAGGTGGTGGGTCAAAAAGTGGTATGAACAGCTGAGATCGCCGCTGAGATAAAGAAGGGGATGACAGCTCTAAATATCAACCCCAAGTGGCCCTCGTCAAATTATGGAAACATACAAGTTGTGACTTTTATGGGGGAGCACATAAAAATAGAACTTGTGAAGTACTAGATGATGATGATGTAGAAGAACCAAAAGAGGTGAACTTTATGGGTAACCATGGGAAGCCGAATAATCCGTACTTTAGTACGTACAATCCGGGTTGGAGAAATCATCCAAAATTTTCATGGAAAGATCAACAGGGTGGATCTCAAGGTCAACCAGCAGCTCAAGCAAATCAAGCTCCACCTCAAAAAGCTGCTTGGGAGAGTGTTATTGAGAAGTTAGTTACAAGTACAAGTTCTTTCATTGAAGAGTCAAGAGCCATCCATAAAAATGACTCAGCCTTAAATTGGGTCAACATGCTCAACAAATAGCACAAAGAGCGCCATAAATTTTCCTGGTGACATAGTTCTGAATCCGCAAAATAATGTCAAATTCAGGACAACAAGGAGTGGCAAAGTAAGTGAACGAGTACCACTTAAAGCCAAAAAGAGTGGCAGTACTTCAACTTCAACCCACTCGTAGAAAATAGTCACCTTGACATCAATTGAGGAGCACACCGCTCTTGAAAAGGAGTAAGAACTCGTGGTGCTGAAAAAGGAGGCACTGCCAAGCCTGAAATTCGACTTCCATACCTTCAAAGATTAAGAAATGAAGAAACTGAAAAAAAATTTGGTAATTTCCTTGACGTTTTTAAAAAATTGCAAATTAACATTCCTTTAGAAGCACTAGATCATATGTCGGCTTATGCCAAGTTCATGAAGGAGATTCTATTAAAGAAAAGAAAAATTGGTAGTGAAATAGTGATGCTTACCGAAGAGTGCAGTGCTATTCTACAGAGGAAGCTGCCACCTAAGCTCAAGGATCCTGAAAGCTTTTTTGTTCCTTGCGCTATTGGGGATATAACTTTTGGGAAAACCTAGTGTGAGTCTTATGCCCTTTTCTATATACAAAAGGTTAGGAATTGCAAGAGTCAAAGACACACAACTGATGTTACATTTTACGGATCGTTCAATGAAACACCCATATGGGGTGGTGGAAGATGTGTTGTTCAAAGTAGATAAGTTTATTTTTCTAGTGGATTTTGTGGTACTAGACATGGATGAAGACAATGATATCCCCTTGATCTTGGGGAGACTATTCTTAGCAATATGATTGATATGGCGGATGGCACCTTAACCTTTAAGGTAAATGAGGAAACAATTACATTCAATATTCTAAAAGTCATAGAGCATTCAAAAGAAAGAGAAGGGTGCATCCGAATTGAGATTTTCAATTCGATAGTCGATGAAGAAGTTGAACATCAAGGACCCATTCTACCGTTAGAAAGAGTGTTATGCCTACCCCAAGATGTTGTTAAAGATAGTGAATATCCAAGAGTAAAAGATGTTTTATTCATGTTTGAAGCATCACCATCTCACTCCCCTCGCTTCCATAGTATATGAGAGGAGTTGAAAGGGAATGAAGACGAGTATCTAGAGAAAAAGAAAGATACGTCACTGGTTGAGCTCAAGCAATTGCTACCTCGCTTGAAATATGTATTTATTGGGGACAAGGATGATGTGTTCTTTATGTCATATATACCACCTTGACAATGATTGAGGTGTCAAACTAATGACCATAAGTAATCGCTTCATGGGAGGCAACCCATATGTAGATGAAACTTTATAATTTGTTTCTTTTTAATTGTGTGTAAACGTGCACTATGATGAAGAATTTTTAACAACTTAAAGCTAGTCTTAAACTATTTGTTTCAGATTTTGAAATTTAAACTCTATTTCTTTGCTTATATCATTCCTCAATTCGATGAGTTTCACTAATGCATGCATTGTTGATTACTCATTGGTTGTCAAAGTCTCACTTGACATTAAAAAAAAAACTAAATAAATTTTGTAGTGACATGTTTGACATCTTTATATAGTTCATACTCTCTCTTATTATCCTAGATGTGAACTTTTGGGCCTAAAAACTTTAATTCTTTGTTGTGTCATTATTCAGACATGTGTATCCCTTTAGAACTTGCACTAATTCTGACTTGCATCACTTGTAATTTATGCACACACTGAGGCAATTTTATTTGGTTGTTTGAGCCTTTTAACTACCCTGTGAAAATTGTATCTTTTGCTAGCCCATTTGAGCTTTGCCCTTTTTATTTCGGTTACTAGCCATATTACAAGCCAAAGACCTGATTTTAATTATATCATCTTACTTGGAGTTAGGTATAAAAATAAATACATAAATAAAAATCTCCTTGCTAAGGTTCTAAGTTTGGGGTTGCTCATGGGATAGCAACCTTCTAAGTTTGGGGTAGTGGTTCTCACAAAAAGAAAGAAAATTTTCAAAAAATTTTTTTTAATACGTTGATAAATAACATCTTCTTAGTTCTTCTATCAATGATTGATAATGTCCACCATAAAATATGAAGAAAAAAAAATGAATAAAAAAGGGGGAATAATTTGAAAATGTATGCCTAAGTTGTAAAGTCTATTATCCCAAAATGTCATACCCTTACCTAAGCCCCATTACAACCCGAAAGTCCTAAAAAAGCGTACGTCTTTGTTGCATTGTGATTGCTAACTAGAATTTTTTTCAAGTCTATGGTAGCGTGATGCATGTTCTAGGATTTGAGTGATAAATGCATAACCCTTGCTAAACACTTGAGAGAAATTTTGGTGAGATTGTATGAAGAGGGAGTTGAATTTGATGAATGAATGCTAAGGTTTACAAATTGTGCTTTTTTTTTTTTGTAAGCGACCATGGAGCATGATGAATGTTTTGTAGTAGCTGGAACTTTAGGAGTTATGTTTCATTTTATTTGAGATATTGAGTTAAAGTTTGCTTTTAACTGTACAAAATCTAAAATTAATTGATGCTTGGGGACAAGCAATAGATTAAGTTTGGGGTTGTGATGACTCTTCAACATATGCATATTTTTTTATTGTTCTTAGTCTTATCAATCTTTAATCATTGGTTAATTTAAGGATTTATTTGATATATTTTCTGGATTTTAGTTCTTGGATTTAATGAAATGTTTATATTCTTATTTCCTTGATTAAGTAGAGACTTTTCGTAGTTTTGCATTGTTTCCTTGCTTTAATGCAGTGCTAAAATTTGGTGAGAAATCGACATGACTTATATGGAGTATTTCAGCCATATTTGGAGTTGTAGATGTCCAATTGGAGTCAAACCAAGTGCAAATGAACGCCATGATTCATAGCTATATCTTTCATATAGACGCCGAAACCAAATTCAAATTCAAAAAAGGCAAAAAATGAAGAAAAATGCAAAAAAACTCAAATTGAAGTAGTTGTACGCCTGAAGCGCAACAGTTGTGCCTTAGGGCTGCACTGATGAATCTGCCGATTCGCGCATGAAGGAAAAATTTCGCGCCTGGGGTGTATGGCCCGCGGCTGAATGTATAAAAACATATTTTTTTTTCACTTTCTAGTGATCTTTTTTACTATTGGGAAGTTTGGAGACTTATGCCCAAGCAGAGAAACTCAAAGACGGTGGTCATTTCTAACACCATTGGAGCAGTTTTACAAGAATCATTCATGAATCTTTCTTGTAATTCTTCTCTAATCTCTATCTTTTCTATCTTTGTCATGAGCAACTAAACCCTATTTGTTAGGGATGAGTGTAATAAGATGAAACCCTTATTTTTCTAATTTGATTTCTATTAATATAATGAGTTTATTGAATTACTTTTCTCATCTATGTGCTTAATGATTGTTATTGCTTGATCAACTTTAAAATGTTTTACGATTCATATTTTGAAACGAGAATGGATTTTACGAATGCTTGAGATGAGAAATTCATGATATTGTAATCTAGGGATAGATGCAGGTCCTGAAACCAATTAAATTAGTTGCAAAGGCAATAGTTTAATAAGAGAATTCCTGTACGGTAAGACTTAATTCTAACCCTAAATCCACCAAGGAATTAGGGGTTAATTTAGAATTAAAGGTTTTGTCACTAAGACATTAGGAAAAGAATAATAAAGAGAATTCGGTAATAATTCAATAAAGGAATTCAATAACTAGGATCAAATTAGCCATCAAGGTTGGATTCGTAGTGAAACTCATCCCTGCCATTTGTCTTATTATAAAAGATCAATTTTATTATTGTTATTAGTTTTAAATATAATTCGATAGTAAAACGCAATCCTTGAGTTCGACACTTGGTACTACCGTTTTAATTTTTACTTGCAACGATTCAGTACACTTGCTGAAACACTATCTACAAACGATGTAGAACAAATGTTGAATCATCAATGGCAGAAGATACAAAAGACATGTTGAATTATTTAGAGGTAATACAAATACGACATCGTTTGTGTTTCCCAGAGTCAACCGAAGCTTGCTTGCATCCCAGAGTCAACCGAAGCTTGCTTGCTTTTTCGATAGTCAAATGATGCTTGCAATAACAAAGGCACTTGATCTCTAATATACTTGTAATACATGCTACTTTAAAATGGATAGTCATTGATATAACTTTTTGTCTTTGAACTTAATTTGTACACTTAGCTTACACAGTTAGGGGATAATTGTTCTTTACTTTTTTGTTTTTGTCATCATCAAAACATCAATCACAAGATTGTAGCGAAAACAAATTTTTCACAAACAATATCTTGGTGTTTGGAGGGTTTCTTTTTAGAGGTAATGTCTGGTTGAGGTGAGGCTGGAAATTTAGTGTTGAGAAGGTAGAGGTTTCTTCTATATTGAAAATTTCTAAATTTTTCTATAGAGTTTAGATAAAAGAGTTATCAGATGAATTTAAATCAAATTCAAAGGCAAAGGTTACTGTAATACTGTTAGAGGAGGGTTTAGAGGATGGTTGATATGTAGGTGGGGTTTCAGTTGAAGTGACAGTAAGGTGATGGGTTTGGTTAAAGGGGTTTAAAGGGTGTAGGGGTAGAGGATTCATTAATAGCAAAATTACTACTGGAATTAACAAAAGTAGATATGGACTTAAAAGTAAAAATTACCTTTATTTTGTATGGAATAAGGCAAGCTTCTTCCTCACATGCATCCTCTTCTTCTTCCACCAGATTTGAAACCACCTTGGATTATTTCTTTCTCTTTTTCTCATATTCTTATGGAGCTCTTGGAAAAAGGAAGAATACATAAGTGATTTATTGATTGGTATGGTATATCCAAATGTTTTCTTGAATGATCTCTTTGTTTTCCTCTTCAACGATTGGAGCATAAGGGTCTCCAACAGTGAAATAAGTTTCTTTTGACGCACCGGTTTGATCAGTGAGTTTCTTAATCTCACTATCTAGTTTAATGTTGTCCTTTTCAACAAATAATCTCATCTTGATGATATTGTTGATGTTGAAGACCTGAGCAGTATAGAAAACCATTAGTTCATCCCTCATTTTCCTTACAACTTCTTCCAAAGACTTGATGAGTGGTGTCCTCTACAACATAATATTTACAAGTATAGAGTTTGGAATGATTTTAATCATACTAGACCTAGAGTTGATAACACATGACTTCATGTGTTCCAAAATTAGGGTGGGAAGGTTGATCTTGATTTTCTGGGAGATGTTTGATAGCGTTTCAGCAAGTGTACTGAATCGTTTCAAGTAATAATTAAAACGGTAGTACTGAGTGTCGAACTCAAGGATTGCGTTTAACTATCGAATTATATTTAATTACTGAAATTGAACAAAAAGTTTTCGAATTGATTGAAATAATATTTGCAATTAACAACAGTAATAAAATTTATCCTTTATAATGAGAAAAATGTCAAGGATGAGTTTCACTTCGAATCCAACCTTGGTGTCTAATTTGATCCTAGTTACTGAATTCCTTTATTGAATTATTTCCGAATTCTCTTTATTATTCTTGCCCTAATGTCTTAGTGACAAAACCTTTAATTCCAAAGTAACCCCTAATTTCTTAGTAGATTTAAGATTATAATTAATCATTATCGTACACAAATTCTCTTGTTAAACTATTGCCTTTACAACTAATGTAATTGGTTTCATGACCTGTATCTATCCCTAGACAACAAATTCATGAATTTCTCATCTCAAGCATTCGTAAAGTCCACCTTCGTTTCAAATACAAATCGTAGAACATTTTAATGTTGATCAAGCAGTAAAAAACATTAAGCACAGAGATGAGAAAAATAATTCAATAAACTCATTCATATAACTAGAAATCAAATCAAAAAAATAAGGGTTTCATCTTGTTAGACTCATCCCTAACAAATAGGGTTTAGTTACTCATGATAGAGATACAAAAGATAGAGATTAGAGAAGAATTACAAGAAAGATTCATGAATGATTTTTTATAAAACTGCTCTAATGGTGTTAGAAACGGTCGTCTTTGAGTTTCTATGCTAGGGCACAAGTCTCCCAACTTCTCAATAGTCAAAAAGATCCCTAAAAAGTGAAATTTTGTGTTTTTAATGTATGTTGTCGCGTCCACGCACCCCAGGCACAGAAAATGCGCTTCAGGCGCGCGCTGGTAGTGCTGAAAGGCAGGAAATGCGCCTCAGGCACGGCTGTTGCGCTTCATGCGCACAACATCTGTTGTCTGACTTATACTGCATTTGTCTCCTCTTTTGAGTCTCAATTTGGTTTGGGTGTCTTCATGAAGGTTGTAGCTATGAATCTTAGCTTTCATTTGAACTTGGTTTGACTCCAATTGGACATCTACAACTCCATATATGGCTGAAATACTCCATATAGGTCATGTTGATTTCTATCAAAGTTCAACACTGCGCTAAAACAAAATAACACGCAAAACTCCGAAAAATATTTACTTAATCAAGGAAATAAGAAAATAAACATTTCATTAAATCAAAGAAATAAAATTAACAAAATATATTAAATAAACCCTTTAATTAACTAATGAATAAAAGATAAATAAGACTAAAAAAAATATATAAAAAAAATATGCATATGATGAAGAGTCATCACAACCCTAAACTTAATTTATTGCTTGTCCCCAAGCAACAATTAATTTCAGATTTGGTGCAGTAAAAAGCAAACTTAAACTCAATTTCACAAATCAAATCAAACTCAAATGTCAAAGTTCCAGCTACTACAAAATATTCATCATGCTCCATGGTTGCTTACAAAAAAAAACAACACAATTTGTACACTTTAGCATTCATTCATCAAGTTCAACTCTCTCTTCACACAATCTCACCAAAATTTCTCTCAAGTGTTTAGAAAAGGTTATGAATTTATCACTCAAATCCTAGAACATGCATCATGCGACCATAGACTTGAAAAAATTCTAGTTAGCAATCACAATGCAGTAAACACATACATTTTTGTAGGACTTTCGAGTTGTAATGCTTAGGTAAGGATAGGACATTTTGGGATAGTAGGCTTTACTAGTTGGAGTTAGGCATACATTTCCAAATTATTCTACCTTTTTTTTTTCTTCATTTTTTCATTCTGGAGATTCTCAAACATTGACAAAAGAATCAAGAAGATACTATTTACCAAAGTACACAAGCTAATTTTTTTTCTTCTTTTTTTTTCTTTTTTTTTTCTTTATTTTTTTTTTCTTTTTGTGATAATCACCACCCCAAACTTAAAAGGTTGTTATCCCATGAGCAACCATAAACTTAGAATTTTACCAAGACAAGATAAAAAAGATTTCTAACTAACTCCAAGTAAGGTGATTTAATTAAAGTCGGGTATTTGGCTTGTAATGTGGCTAGTAACCGAAATCAAAGGGCAAGGCTCAAAGGAGCTAGCAAAGTTTAAAATTTTTATAGGGTAGTTAGAACGACTCAAACGACCAAACAAAATTGTCTCAATGCATGCATAAATTACAAGTGATGCAAGTCAGAATTAGTGCAAGTTCGGAAGGGATAACACAAGTCTGGATAATCACACAACAAAGAATTTAAGTGTTTAGTCTCAAAAGCTCACAACTAGGATAATAAGAAAGAGTATGAACTATCTAAATGATGCCAAACATGTCACTACAAAATTTATCTAGTTTTTTTTATTTATTTAAAAAATACGAGTGAGACTTCGACAACCAAGGAGTAATCAACAGTGCATAAATTAGTGAAACTTATTGAGCAATGATATGAGCAAATAAATAGAGTTTAAATTTCAAAATCCCAAACATAAAACTTAAGACCAAATGCAAGTTGTTAATAATTCTTCATCATAGTGCACGTATACACACAATTAGAAAGAAACAAATTCAAATAACAAAAATAAGATTGCACAAAATAAAAGTTACCTTTACCTGTGGGTTGCCTCCCACAAAGCGCTTCTTTAAAGTCATTAGCTTGACGCCTCAACTATTGTCAAGGTGGCATATATGACAAGAGAAACACATCATCCTTCTTCTTCTTTTTTTTGGGTAGAAATTTCATGAACTTGAGAAATAAAAGATGTTGCTTCCATGAACAAGGCATAGATTGAATCTCGAACTTTATCAATCTCTTCTTTTTTGTTTTCCTCGTTCGTCTTTTCCTCTTGCTTATCTTCTTCTACCACAACAATGAAATTATCTTCAATCTTCAACTTCTCCTCCATCATCTCATCCTTAACCACTTTGCTCAAATAACCTCTCACATTGACTTTCAAATCTTTCAATTGAAACCATGTTATTCTTCATGAATTCAACCAAAACGTCCGTAATGTGAAAGTCTTTGTCTTCTGATTCTTTGGATAGAATTTTAGGAGGTAGAATTTGTTCCTAATTGATCTTTTTAATATAACACTCGTCGTTTTTTGCAGCTTTGACCAAAAAAAATTCATATTCTATTAGTTCATCAAGGTAATCAGAACAATTTCCATTCTTATGTGCTTCTCTGACGAAAGTTACACCTAAGACGCTACATCGGAGGGATCTGAGGGTAATATCTTAAAAATATATCTCTCAAGATTTGCCCCTCAATCATGCAACATATACCAGATATAAGACAAGTATCACACTCTTCATATAATTGTAGTAGAATATCATCATTATAATCTTCCAATGTCTATAGCGAATAGTTATCTCAAACAAAGAAGAGACAAACCACTAGACATGACATTAGCATGCTCAACAAATAAAAATAGAAAATAAAAGAATTTAAAAAAAAAATAAACAATTTTATTGCAGAGCAAAAAGTTTCAATTAAGTAAATAAATTAAATTAAATAGTGATATAGCAATCCCCGAAAACGACGCCAAAAACCTGATAGCGTTTCAATAAGTGTACTGAATCGTTGCAAGTAATAATTAAAACAGTAGTACCGAGTGTCAAACTCAAGGATTGCGTTTTACTATCGAATTATATTTAATTACTAAAATTGAACAAAATGTTTCCAAATTGATTGAAATAATATTTGAAATTAACAACAGTAACAAAATTTATTCTTTATAATGAAAAAATGTCAGGGATGAGTTTCACTTCGAATCCAACCTTGGTGTCTAATTTGATCCTAGTTACTGAATTCCTTTATTGAACTATTACCGAATTTTCTTTATTATTCTTGCCCTAATGTGTTAGTGACAGAACCTTTAATTCCAAAGTAACCCGTAATTCCTTAGTAGATTTAAGATTAGAATTAATCATTAATGTAACAGAAATTCTCTTGTTAAACTATTGCCTCTGTAACAAACTTAATTGGTTTCATGACCTGTATCTATCTCTAGACTACAAATTCATGAATTTCTCATCTCAAGCATTCGTAAAGTCCACTTCCATTTCAAAATACAAATATTAGAACATTTTAATGTTGATCAAGCAATAAAAAGCATTAAGCACAGAGATTTAGAAAAATAATTCAATAAACTCATTCATATAACTAGAAATCAAATCAGAAAAATAAGGGTTTCATCTTGTTAGACTTATCTCTAACAAATAGGATTTAGTTACTCATGATAGAGATAAAAAGATAGAGATTAGAGAAGAATTACAAGAAAGATTCATGAATGATTCTTGATAAAACTACTCCAATGGTGTTAGAAACGCCCAACTTTGAGTTTCTATGCTAGTGCATAAGTCTCCTAACTCCCCAATAGTCAAAAAGATCCCTAAAATGTGAAAAATTGTGTTTTTAATGTATGTTGTCGTGTCCACGCCCCCAGGCCCAGAAAACGTGCTTCAGGCGCGCGCTGGTAGTGCTGAAAGGCAGGAAATGCGCCTCAGGCACGGTTGTTGCGCTTCAGGCGCACAACATTTGTTGTCTGACTTATACTGCATGTTTCTCCTCGTTCGATTCTGAATTTGGTTCCAGTGTCTTCATGAAAGTTATAGCTATGGATCTTAGCGTTCATTTGAACTTCGTTCGACTCCAATTGGACATCTACGACTCTAGATATGGCTGAAATACTCCACATAAGACATGTTGATTTCTCACCAAAGTTCAGCACTGCGCGAAAACAAAATAACACGCATAACTCTGAAAAATCTCTACTTAATCAAGGAAATAAGAACATAAACATTTCATTAAATCAAAGAAATAAAATTAACAAAATATATCAAATAAATCCTTAAATTAACTAATGAATAAAAGATAAATAAGACTAAAAACTATAAAAAAAATATGCATATGATGAAGAGACATCAATGTTCCACATAAACCCCCTTGTGGTCCTTGCTGACATGATTCATAGAGCCACCCTTTGGCACCACAAACCCAATAAGGATTTTAAATAAGACCTTGTATTTGGGTTTTAGATGAACTTCCTAGGTGTTAACCTTAGGGTTTTCAAATAGTTCCTTGTGGATTTTGGTGAAGCGAACTCTTTAGTTGTACCCACTTTTTATGATAATCCTTTGTTCATGCAGTTTGTGATGACGATGATGTATTTTTTACTAAACTTGATAAGGAGCCCTAGAACAACGATTGAGACTTCACCATATTTGTTTGCATCAACAAACCTCTAAAATTCTTTAACTAAAACATTGAGACATTTAGTTGTTCTAGGTTGAAATAATTCGAGCATTCAATATTAGCAAAACCTTTAATAAAGTTAAACTCGTTCTCTGTAAGGATTGAAATTCAACTTGAAGTTCACTGAGAAGATCAAGTTGGTTCATGTTGCAAGCAATGGTAGGAGAAGGAAGAAATGATCTTGAAACCATTATATAATTAAGAAAAAACAATAGAAATAAGTTTGAAACAGTTTTTAGGTTTCCAAAATATGGGAAATAATGTGAAGGTATTGATTGAATAATGAGTGTTAGTCTTTTGATAAAATGTTTACATTTCTCACTAGGTTTCCAAAATGAATGTTTCCAAAATTGTGTTTTTAATACTGGGGAGTTAAGTCAGTTTTAAAAACTTAATGGAAAAAAGTTGCACACGCATATTAACACAAGATAACACTTGTTAGGATACTAAATGATCACACATTTCTCAAGACAAATGTTCAAATAATATATTGAATTTAATCAGTTAGAGGAAGGGAGAAAATATTCAATTTATCTTCAGCAATACGTACGTATTTAACCGAATTAGACTATTTCACTAAAGGCATTGTTGGAACCAAGTTGGTTTTATACTTAAAGTTTTCATATTAACAAAATTATTTTATGAGAATAATATATTTTACTTCATAGAGTATGAAAAAATAATCGTGTTTTTGAAGACAATCTAAAATTAAAATTGATTCAGATTATTAATTGAAGAAAATATTTGACCAAGTTAAAAGTAACATTTGATCAAGATTTATCTACACGAAGATATGAATTATTTACAGGAAGATTTGATCAAGATGTATCACAAGAAAATATGAATTATTTACAATAAGATTTTATCAAGATTTAGGTACCAGAAGATAAGAACTATGTACAAGAAGATTTGATCAAGATTTATTACAAGAAGATATGAATTATTTACAAAAAGATTTGATCAAGATTTATCTACAAGAAGATATAAATTATTTACAAGAGGAGTTTATCATAACCTATAAGAAGATATCAAAATCTACAAGAAGATATGGATTATTTACATGAAGATATGATCAAGAATTGTTTGCAACAACAAACACACACAAGAAGATATATTTATTATTTGCAAAAATATGATTAAGATTTCGACAAATGACAAAATACTGAATTGGACATATTCATATTCCTACATGTGAATGTTCAAGAACCGGTCCAACACTATGTTCTCGGCAAGATCAAAGCAAATAATAGGAAAGAAGTTTCATCTAAAATTTGTTTGAAAGAAATATTAACAAAATACGAACAGTATCAATCTGAAGAATTTACTAACTCAATCTTCATAAAATACGAACAAGATCAATATGAAGAATTTTCAAACTCAATCTCAACAAAAAACGATCATTATCAATTTGAAGAATTTAGAAACTCAATATGAACAAAATACAAACATAATCAATCTAGAAGAATTACTCAGATTGGATTCATAAATAAAGAATTGATTAAAGAACATATTATCAAAAAACATCTTGTTCATAATTACTTTTGAAAAAGGTCATTGTTGACCAAACTAGGAATGAAGATGCAATTCAGAATTAAACAAGGACAAAATTGAAGCTCAAGTTTTATCTATAAATAGATACTCAAGGTTGAAGATGAATATCATCGAAAAATCAGAAACGAGTAGAAGAACTCAAGCTCAAAATTCCAAATTCATCTTAGAGTTCAAAGAGACACTTATTTGAATGATAAATATTTCTAAGTGTTCTTCTTAGAGTGTGACAGTCATTGCTATAATCATCTTGTTAGAAGCAGCTACTTAAGTTCTAAACCTTTGTATTCAAACCCGATAGTAGTGTTAGTGTGCCTTTAACAATCTGGGTTTGTCAAATTGAATGGAGAATACTTGGCTGGTAAAGTCAAGGTGTGTGTGTTCCTTAAAAGTTTGGGGTTGTCAGGTTGTTTGAGAAGACTGGCTTGGAGGGTCAGGTGCTTTGCAATTCAAATTGTTAAATTAGTGGATTAAATCCTTATGAGTGAAGGGACTAGATGTAACCAAGTTAGTGGTGAACTAGGATAAATTACTTGTGTCACTTTATTCCTACACTCCTTAATTGCTACCACTCGAAGTAAATCATCAAGTCTTAACCAGTTTAATCAAATCATGAAAAAATTATCAACTTAGCCAAATATAATTCAATCTCCCTTCTCGTGTTTGCATCTTCGGGCATACTACACTTCCTTTCAGAGTGGAAACAAGGGTTGTTCTAACCAAAAGTATACGCACACAAAGATTGTAATATCACTCCTTTACGACTTAAATGTTTAAATTTTCCTTTATAAAATTGAATATATTATCAGCAAGGGGTTTTGTAAGAGTATATATCCACAAATGAATGGTTTCCATAAATTTAATGTCTAAAATACTCTTTTGAACAAAGTTCCTAATAAAGTGATGTTTAATCTCTATATGTTTATCCCTTAAATATAAAATAAGATTTTTAGTCTAAAAATAGCATAAGAATTATCACAAAATATAAGAATGTTACTCAATTTTATTTTGTAATCTTCTAGTTGATGTTTTATCCATAATAGTTGAGTGTTCCAACTAGCTACTGAAATTTTTTGTTGTTTGATCAGAAAATCATATTCTCGCCAAGGAAAATCCAATTTCCACTAGTGCTTTTGCTTTCTATTAATATGTTCTCAAAATAATGCATATAGAACCAAGATTAGTGATACCTTTCAAATACCTAAAGATCCTTCTAACAATAGTTAAAAGACATTTGTTAGGGTTAGATTGAAATCTTGCACACACATACATTAAACAAAATATCACGTATGGATGCAATTAAACAAAGAAGGGAACCAATCATTCCTCTATATGCATTTGAACTACCTTTTTACTTGATTCATCCTTATCAAGATAACAAGTATGGTGCATAGGGGTGAGCATGAGTTTGCATTCATCCATCTTATATATTTTAAGAAGTTCTTTTGTATATTTGGTCTGACGAATGTATACACTTTTAGAGCTTTGGTGAATTTTAATTTCTAGGAAGAATTTAAGCTCTCCCATCAAACTCATTTGAAATTCATTTTGCATTTACTGAGATAATTCTTGACACAACTTACATTAGTATAACCCATAATTATATCATCAACATATACTTGAACAATGAGAAAGTCATTTTTAGATGACTTTCTAAACAAAGTAATGTCTACTTAACCTCTTTAAAATCATTTTTCTAAAGAAATTTTTTAGTCTGTCATACAAAAGTCTTGGACCTTGTCTAATACAACATAAATATTTTTTTCAATCTAGAAATTCAGTATCTTCAAAACTAAGAGGTTGTGTATCATAAACTCCTTCCTTTATATAACCATTTAGAAATAAACTTTTCACATCTATTTTATATAAAATAAAATTTTGATTGCCTCTTGCATTGCCATAGAGACAAAGGTTTCAATATAATTAATATCTTCTTGCTGACTATAACCATGAGCTACAAGTCTAGCTATGTTACTTATCACTTTATCGTTTTCATTTAACTTGTTTATGAAAACTCACTTGATTCCAATTGGTTTCTTTTCTTTGGGACTGAAGATTAAATATGGGTGATTTAAGTTGAATTTGGGGAGAATTAAATTTAATCTGATTATGTGTTCATAAATGATATTATGAATGTTTTATGTGTTTGAGGTATATTTGTGGGAAATGAATTTAATTCAATTTATGTGTGAATTGGTGGAAAATGAATTTAGTTTAATTATGTGTGGGTTGAATTTGGAGATGTGTTTTATGTGTGGATTTGTGAAAAATAAATTTAAGGTGATTTAAGTGTGGTTGAGGAAATTGTTTTGATGTGTTTGATGGGTGGTTTGTCGAAATTAATTTGGTGTAAAATTATGTTTGAAATTTTGGAAATTAATGGGTGAATTATGGTTGAAATATGTGGAGTTGTAATATGGGTGATTTGCGGATTAAATTTGGTGGGAATTGAGAAAATTGAAAGTGATGGGTGAATTGTTGAATTAAATTTGAGGTGGTTAATGAGTGAATTTGTGGAGATTAATTTGGGTGTGATTATGTGCTCATAATTGATATTATGAATGATTGTGGTGTGATTATCTGTGATGTTGTGGTGATTAAGTTTTGATGTGATTATGTGTTCAAAACTGCTATATGTATGTTTAAGCTGCGTTGAGATGCAATTAAGTGGTGACCGTGATGGGCCACAATGTTTAAGTGGTTATTGCGATGGACCATGATGTTTAAGTGGTGACCGTGATGGGCCACGATGTTAAGTGGTGACCGCAATGGGCCACGGGATGGTTCCATGAGTGGAGTGGTTCATCTTATCCTTAAGAGGATTTAACCACGGTGTTTGTCCGTGAGAGACTACACCTTAGTAAATTGTGTTTGTCCGTGAGAGACTGTACTGGTGTTTGTCTGTGAGAGACTACACCCTAGTAAATTGTATATGTCCGTGAGAGACTGCACTGGTGTTTATCCGTGAGAGACTACACCTTAGTAAATTGTGTTTGTCCGTAAGAGACTACACTGGTGCTTGTCCATGAGAGACTACACCCTAGTGAATTGTGTTTGTTCGTGAGAGACTGCGCTGGTGTTTGTTCGTGAGAGACTGCGTTGGTGTTTGTCCGTGAGAGACTACACCCCAGAAAATCGTATTTGTCCGCGAGAGACTGCACTCGTGTTTGTTCATGAGGAACTGTACGTTTAGGATTTACGCCTCTCGTGGAGGGTTTTTGTTTGGAATTGAGGTGTAAGACCTATGATAGGCTAGACTTTAATAAATCATGTCAGCCTGTGATAGGTGGCACCTTAGTAATTAGTATTGGTCTGTGAGAGACTGTATAATTATGATTTTCAACTCTCGGGAAGAGTTTTGATTTGAATTTGGAATTCATGCATTTTGGCATATACGCATTGCATTAGGGTGTTTGGCACGCGAGTCATGTTTGATATACTAGGATGATTGTATATGTATGCTCAATTGTTGTTGTGATTGTGGCGTAATTGGTAAGTGTGATTGTTTGGATTTGTGTGTAAGTGTCGATTGATTGCGAAACCATTTCAAAAACTGAATTATGCATTTTTCTGATGTTGTATTCGAATACAAGTGGGTTGTAGTCGAATACACATGTATTGATTTTCCTACTGACTTATGAATTAGCACTGTATTCGAATACAAGGATGTTGTATTTGAATACAACAGTGCAATTTTGTTAAAAACTTCATTTTTCAACTTTGATTATGCATGTTTGGCATATGAAAACCCTTTCAAAGAGTATGCTAACTTGAAAGGTTATCTTGTGCATTTAAAATTTAAATGCTATGTGATATTTGTAAATTTCGGTTGGTGACCTTTACAATTATTGTGGAAATCCGGGCTTTGCCCTCATATGAGAACCAGGATCGTCCTACCCGTTAGTACCCTAGAGATGGGAGGTAGTTAGACATGTCTGACCGAAGCTGTGTTAGGAGGATCTTGCGGGGCGCATGGAGATCACCCGGGTTGTATAGTTTTTTTGTAGCATGATCAGATTAGATGGTTGTATAGGGACTATATGTCTTTCTTTTGTGGATGTATTTATTTCAATTTGGAAGACTGTACCTATACCTCATATTCAGCTTGACTTTTATTTTGATGGGTCCATGTACCACTTTTGATGTGACGTGGGGAGTTAAAATTCTTGGAGCAGTGCTTTTGTACGGGTGCTTGCCGAGAATACTCCAGATGTATGAGCTATGCCTGATAGGTCTCATAGCCCCGATGTAATTTACTGTTTAAATACTTTAGGCTTTTGGTTTTGAAAACTATTTCCGCTGCTTGTAAATATTTTTTGACTTTTGTCGTTATGTTACGACTTAAATATTTTATCCAAAAGTATTTCTTCCTTTATTTCTTCCTTCCTTTATTTATGAAATTCGATTTTTGTAAATAAAAAAAAAAACGGGTTGTTACAAAGACTTTGTTGCTTTCTTTAATCTTTTTTATTCCTATAAAATCCATAAATCTGCAAAATCTTCATCTAACTTTGAGTTTTTGTGGTCAAGTTTCTTGTCATAAAACTTGACATTGATTTATTCCTCATCAATTAGAGTCTCTTTATACTTTATAAGCTTTATACCTTTCAAAATATCCCTAAAAGATTACTTTTGAGATCGTGAATCTAACTTGTCAAAATTCTCTTTAGTATTTGGAATATAACATGTACAACCAAATTGATGAAAGAAATGTTGGGTTTTATTAAAAATATATCTTATTTGGATTTTTTTTTTTTTTATGAATATAACATGCATTATTTACTATTCTATGCGTAAGTACTTTGAAAATTCCGTTCATGAATCATGGTGCATGCTATTTCTTGAAGAGATTTATGTTTTCTTTATAGACATAAATACTCCCTAGGGCTTTCTTTTTCTCAAACCAACTTTCCCGTTATATTAAATTAAAAACCCATGATTCAATATTTTTTTTATAAAAGAGCAATGCCTACCAAATTAACATCATGAACTACTTTTTCTTAAAACAAATTTTCCGCAAACGATTTTTCTAAACCATTTTCAAACACGGTGTTTCTACTAAAGTTTTGTCACGACCGCTTTGTATTTAAACATAATTTTCCAAAGGAATCCATAAATACATTCGCCTAAACAATCACAAACCAAACACTTTTATCAATAGAAATTAAATACACTCTCCCCACAACTCCTAGGTGATAGAATTTATCCGATCACCCCAAGATAAAACAAAATTTTTCATAAAATGTATTTTGGGAAAATTTAAACAAATTTTATAATTCAAACACTATATACAAAAAAGATTATTTCATTTTGAGGATCATTAGATTTTTGCAGAGAGAGATCGAATCATAGAGAGAAACATTGGGAAAGGCTTGGATCTCATCATTACATACCAATTCTACTCTTTTCATCATAATATTGTAAAGCTACCACGACAATGAATGGCTAAATCTCTTTTTCATGCGATTAGATGTAATTCTTCCTCATCTAGTTCATTCTCATAGAATTTGAATGAACTCGTCAATTCTTTTAAGGGAAATCTATCGAGATTCTTAGCTTCTTGAATAATTGTTATTTTTGCTCTCCACGCTTAGAAGACTCCTCATAATCTTTTTAACATGATCACTTTTTTTATAGCTCTTTTTGAGGACCTTCAACCCATAGACTAAGATTTGAAATCTAGAGAACATATTCTCAATGTCCTTAAATTTTTCCATCTGGAAAAGCTCACACTTTCTGACTACCAAATTTGTCTTTTCTTCCTACACTTGCTTGCTTCCTTCATAGTTAAGACAAAAAGAATAAAAAATTCCATTAGTTGTTTCTTTGTAGCTACATTTATCAAATTCTTTGAAGGTGATTGCATTCGTCATAAAAGTTTTGGCTTTATGGTGCATTTTGTATTGTTTCTTTTGATCAACATTTAGTTCTTTTCTAGGTATTTTAATTTCAACTTCATTTTGTTAGCTTCATATCCATCATCAACTATATCCCTGAGTTCAGGATTGGGTGAGATGTAGAAAGTTTTCAACTAGTCCATATAGTATTCAAATCTCTCTCCATCAAACAAAGAAGGCATGTTAACACTGCCACATGTAGCTTCCTCACCAAAGTTAGTCATGAAAAAAAAATAATAGACTCTTTTCTCAAACATGGTTAAGTGTTCAACCAAGAGACTGAGATCTGATGCCAATTGAAGGTGAAAAACACAAGAAAGGGGATTTGAATTGTGTTTTAATTTTTTTAAAAATCTCAAAAATATGTTCTTGATAGAAACTTATAACAATTTTAACAAAAGTAAAGAGCTATGGAAGAGATCACAAAACAAATTTATCCTAGTTCACCACCAACACAATACCTACGTTGAGTCCCTTCACTCTAAAGGAATTAACACACTAAATCAAACTGATTATCATAAGCACTATAATTTCTACCAGTCTTCTGTCTATGTTCTAATCTTCTCAAACTTCTTGCTTTATAAAATCAAAATTTTGAGGTTGTAGCCACTAATGAGCCAGGTTATAAATATTATAAGTTGAAGTATTTATAGGTAACTCTTACAAAAGAACGTTATAATGTAAGCACTTAGTAAAAACACTAAAATTGTTTCAAGAGCTCTTTTTTGTTTTTTTGTATTGCAACAAATTGTTGCAAAGAAGTTTCACTCGATTTGTGTATTTGAATTGTTGCTCACACTTCTTTAAATAGAAAAATATGGTAACATTAGGGTTTCTTACCATTGGAAGAATTGTTAGGTATATCTCGTACGGAATATAAATATCGTACAATTAGTCACATGTCTTGAATATTCACATTTATTTTGTGTCCTTTCTTAGGTTTTTAATGATTCAATGTATCTTGATCATATAGCCAGGAAAATCATATATGTATTCATTAGAGGATCACATTGTGGTGAATGCATTAGAAAATCACTTTGGTCAATTGAGAGACGGTGAATGTTGAAGTATTGACTTCTTCTTTAGTTTGGGCTTAGAGGATTAACTTTTCACAAAGTGGTGACCAAAGGATCAAATTTTTCTTTAGTTGTGTTTAGTAGATGCAGATGTGTCAGAGTGGGAGTTAAGGCAAGTTGATCAGAGTCATAGAGATGCGTGTTGACCAGAGTCTTGACTTGGTTATATAGAGGAGGAGTGAAAAAATATATTTTTACTTGGACGATCACTATCAAAACTTGTGTTAGAGAATATGCACACATAGAAAAATATATTAAATCATAAATTATTCTAACACATATTTTGTTATCATCAAAACAAGAATTAAATGTCATTGTTCTTCAAACCAACTTGATTCTAATAATCTCCCTCCTTTTGATGATGACAAACATTTAGATTCGTGATGATGACAAACAATGCAATGCTCCCTCAGAGTAAAAGTACAAGAGTGTTTAACAATATGTTGACATTAGTATTTTTTAGCGTGTTACAAATTTTATTTGACAAAGACAAATTTTTCAAATATCTATTGATTTGAATTTGAATTGTTATTGGATTTGACTTGTTATTGGAAAATACTTTTTAGATCGTGATCTATTAAAAAAAATCTATTGAATCTAAAATCTATGAATAGATTTAGGTTTGACAGTCAGAAATTGTTGGTTGTGTTATGATATCGTTTGGCTAACTGATTGAGGAATCGTCGTTTAGGCAAGACCAATAATCTCCTACCATTATCAAGTAATTAATAATGTGCGAAGAGCGACAATGATGATATTTCAAGTTAACATGAATATATGTAATTGATCATTAGGATCCATTAGAGAGTGGTTAACAAAATCTAATTTCAACAATTTATCTCACTGTTAAATTTACATTACTTTTATCGTTTTTTAATCTAATTAAATTGATGAACAAAACTCTTATAATCGTTTAATTAGAACTATAAACTTTGTTGAACGATATCATATCACTCAAGTCCCTATGAATATGATAACTCTTTACAGTACTTTAATACTTTTATCAAATGGTGCCATTGTCAAAGGCTTGCGTCTAGATATTAAGAATCACAACAATATTTGTTATCTTAAGCAATTTGAGTTTTTATGTTTATCTTGTAAATAATCTTTATTTGTATTTTAACCTCTCTTTTTAGCTATTTTGTTTGGTTAATGTTACCTCTGTTTCAATTTCTTCTTCATCTCTAATACAAGAAGATACCATGGTTAGATCATGGTGAAAACAATTTTTTATTATGCCCAAGAATGGAAGCAAGATCAATGACAATATAATGCACCACCTTCTTATCAGCAATATAATAAAAATCTTTCTCTTGCTGATAGAACTTCTAAGTTGGAGGATACTTTGATTCAATTTATGCAGTTCTCCATTTCCAACGAGAAAAGAATTTATGCTTCAATTAAGAATCTTGAATTTTAAGTTAGACAAATAGCCAAGCAAAATACTAATCAACAAGAAGAAATAATCTCAACCAACACTCAAACCAATCCCAAGGAGCATGGCAATTCTATCACACCTAAGGTGATTGGGAAAAGTATTGAAGAAAATCTTGAAACGGAGAAAGTTAATGTTGACAACAAAGGGAAGAATGAGGGAGAAAATAAGAAAGAAGTAGAGGAAAATAAAAATGGGGTACATATAGTAGAAAAAGAAAATGAAAAAAAAAAAGTTGAAAGATAACAAGGCAGAGATTAATGAAGTTCTAGATTTCATCTATGTATTATTCACCAAAGTCAACTTGGCGATGACATCGAAACCACTTCATCTAAATCTTAAACACATAGAACTCCTACCGAACAAAATGAAGAAGAAATATGATGTGTTATCCGTGTCATATATGTCATTGTGACAAATGACTAGGTGTCAATTTATTGACGTTAAAGAAGAACCTATTGAGATAATATGAATGTGTATAGAAATTAATGAGAAAAGACTTTAATATACTCAACTTAAGTCTCTATAGAAAATAAAAGAATAATATTAAGTGAATGATATTTGCTTCTTAGTTTAAGATTTTACTTTTTATAAGTAAAAATTTATTAGATGGAGACTCCAACTATTACATCGGCTAAATCAACATGGACCCAACCTCATAGAAAAAGGCATCTTCCCATCAACCTGGATCACATCATATGCTCAAAAGTTGAACAAAATAGAACACAAGATATCTTAACATGTACGCTACACAGCAATAGAACTCCCACAATAGTGTTTACAAAATCCAAACATCCCTACGTTAAGACTCTTCTATTTTTGTACATACCACTTTAATCAAATCCCCCTACTATACAACTGCATCATCCTCTAGAACACAAACTCTTTGTGTTCACCAACTTGACTCCTCTTGCATAATTTTTTTTCATCCTCGTTCCATGCACATTAGGGGGCTGATTTGCCAATTAGAGAATTGATAACATGAATCTATTATATATATTTAAAACAGACTTTCATGTCAACTCTCATGCCACCTCATAGTATTTCTTTCACATGTGCAAACATATCTCACCTCAACAAAAAAGCTTATGAGTACGCCTTAGAGAGTTCTCTTGTGTTTTTATGTTTCACCTCATTTTTTCTAATTAGTTTCTAAATAGTTTTTTTCCTCTTTTAATCCCTCTAATCTCTAATTTTTTTAATGACTTCCTCCAACAATTTCTTCTTCCCTCTTGTGTACGTCTCAGTCATTTGTCATCCTCGCAAAATTATCTTCTTCTTCGAAATTGTCGGCTCTACTCCAAAGGTACATTGAAAGAGGTATAGGTTGGTTCGTTTCAACAAAAAAAATTCTTCTCTTTGTCTATTTCTAATTTTGGTGCCATGTTCACCTCATTTTTTTCTACTTAGTTTCTAAATAATTTTTTCCTCTTTTAATTCCTCTAATCTCTAATTTTTTTAATGATTTCCCAGTCATTCGCCATCCTCGCAAAATCATCTTCTTCTTCGAAATTTCCGACTCTACTCCAAAGATACACTGAAAGAGGTATAGGTTGGCCAAAGATACACTGAAAGAGGTATAGGTTGGTTCGTTGCAACAAAAAAAATTATTCTCTTTGTCTATTTCTAATTTTGGTGTCATGTTCACCTCATTTTTTTCTACTTAATTTCTAAATAATTTTTTCCTCTTTTAATTCCTTTAATCCCTAATTTTTTTAATGACTTCTCAGTCATTCGTCATCCTCGCAAAATCATCTTCTTCTTCGAAATTGCCGACTCTACTCCAAAGATACACTGAAAGAGGTATAGGTTGGTTCGTTGCAACAAAAAAAAAATATTCTCTTTGTCTATTTCAAATTTTGCTGTCATAAATTCAATTATATTCTATACAATCTTTGAAATCAATTTGGCTCATAGTGACTTAATGCTATGTATAGTTTCTTACATTAAAATTCTATCACTGCGACTATCCAGGAAATCCAAGTTGGGAAGCCGGCAAATTTCGCTACCCATCATACCCAGAGCAAAATGGTACATGAAAAATTCAAGGAATTAGTGTTTTTCAATGTTATGACAAGGTATAT
>NC_021160.2:33508363-33530890 GCF_000331145.2 Cicer arietinum | reverse complement strand
TTTCAAATGTTAAATCGATCTTTGTGGTAATTGTGAATTTTTTTTATTTTAAATCGGATTTATTAGAATTTTAATTTACAAACATTCAAACTATTATTAATATTGGCAAATGAATCATAATCATTAACATTTTGGTTACAAACTATTAACTGTCAAACAATTATAAGTATACAAATAATTACAAATAAATTACTTTAATTTCATCTATTATATATATTTAAATATTTTTATTTGACTTTTTACTTTAAATATTGGTAAATATATATAATATATAAATATTTAGAAATGATGGACAAAGTCATGTCTCTTTTAATTTTAGTCAGTTTTATTTTACTGAAACTAATTAAATTTAATTTGTTGTTTTATAATATTAATTAACATGAAATTAAAGTAATTTATTTGCAATTATTTGTATTTGATGTATACTTATAATTGTTTGACAATTAATATTTTGTAACCGAATTTTTATAAATTTTAGATTTCGATTTTGAAACCAAAATGTTAATGATTATGATTACTCCTTTAATATTAATTTAAGAAATAATGTTTTTAAATTAAAATTATAATATATCCGATTTAAAGTTAAAAAAAATCAAAATTACCACAAAGATTGATTATTAAAATGATAGTGAGAAAAAAAAATATTTGTATCTGATTTTTTACTTTGAATATTGGTAAATATATATAATATACAAATATTTAGAAATGATGGACAAAGTCATTTCTCTTTGAATTTTGGTTAGTTTTATTTTACTGAAACTAATTATATTTAATTTGTTGTTTTATAGTTTTACTTGATATGAAATTAAAGTAATTCATTTACAATTATTTGTATTTGATGTATACTTGTAATTGTTTAACAATTTAATAGTTTGTAACTGAATTGTTATAAATTTTAGATTTCGGTTTAGAAATCAAAATATTAATGATTATGATTACTCAATTAGTATTAATAATAGTTTGAATGTTTGTAAATTATTAAAATTCTAATATATCCTATTTAAAGTAAAAGAAATTCACAATTACCACAAAGATCGATAAGAAAAATGATCGAGTGAGAGAACAAACAATATTTGTATTTAATTTTTAACTTTGAATATTGGTAAATATATATAGTATATACAAATATTTATAAATTATTGACAAAATTATGTCTTTTGGAATCTTAATCAATTTAATTTTATTGAAATTAAATAAATTTAATTTGTTATTTTATAGTGTTAATTGACATGAAATTAAAATAATTCATTTGCAATTATTTGTATTTAATGTATACTTAAAATTGTTTGGCAATTAATATTTTGTAACCGAATTGTTATAAATTTTGAATTTTGGTTTTGAAACCAAAATATTAATCATTATGATTACTCTATTTAATATTAATAATAGTTTGAATTTTTGAAAATTAAAATTTTAATTTAACCAATTTTAAAATAAAAAATTTCACAATTGTCACAAAAGATTGATGATTAAAATAATCGAATGAGAGAACAAAAAGTATTTGTATTTGATTTTCTACTTTGAATATTGGTAAATATATAGTATATAAATATTTAAAAATGATGGACAAAGTCATGACTCTTTGAATTTTGGTAAGTTTTTTTTTTTTTTATTGAAATTAATTAAATTTGATTTGTTGTTTTACCGTGGTAATTGACATGAAATTAAAGTAATTTATTTTGCAATTTTTTATATTTGTTGTATAATTGTTTGACAATTAATATTTTGTAATTAATTTTCAAATTAAAATGATCGAGTGAGAGAACAAAAACATATTTATATTTGATTTTAATTTTTGAATATTGGTAAATATATATAGCATATAAATATTTAGAAATGATGGACAAAATATGTTTGTTGAATTTTGGTCAACTTTATTTTACTGAAATTATTTAAATTAAATTTATTGTTTGATAGTGTTAATTGGTATGAAATTAAAGTAATTCATTTGCAATTATTTATATTTAATATATATTAATAATTGTTTGAGGATTAATATTTTGTAATTGTTATAAATTTTGGATTTCGATTTTGAAACCAAAATGTTAATCATTATGATTACTCTATTAATGTTAATAACAATTTGAATGTTTGTAAATTAAAATTCTAATATATCCGATTTAAAATAAAAAAATTTCACAATTACCATAAAGATGTATGATTAAAATGATCGAATGAGACAACAAAAAAGTAATAAAGTAAAATACAAGATGAATGTATTTCCAAGTATTTTACTTTAATCATTTTTAGTTTCAACAATAAAGTAATATATTTTGTAACTCAATTGTATATCTTAATTTCAATTATCAAATATATTACTTCAATATTTAACATATCCAACGATCTCAATATTAATACGGTACTTTATTTATTCAAGTCATTCGTCTAAATTGGTACTTCTCTTCTATTAATTATATTGGTAAAATTGTATATATATTATTGATATAAATACTTAATTAGGACATAAAACTTTTTTTTCTTCTAAATCCACTTAAATTTAATAAATAAAAATATACTCGCGCAATACGCGGGTTAGCATCTATCTAGTTTATGTTATTTTTAAAACTGAACCACTCATGCCAGATACATTTGATGCATTCTAAGTTGACTATCATTTGAACCGTAAGAAATTTAATTGAGAGGATGAGAAAGTCATCAAAGCTTTCAAAATAATGCCATAAAGATGGGTCATCAACAAGAATGCAAGTATAGTTGCACCTGCATAATTGAACATATGTGGAATGTACAATAGAGGATGTAACTTGTTACCACACGGTTGCAAGTAATGCACTTAATCATCATAAATAATTAAGGAGCCTAATTCTTAAATATAAATATGACTATCCTCGAGTCGAGGATGATCATCACAATATGTTGCACCTCAATCACACATAAAATATGTTTGAAGAAGTCAAGAAGAATTATGGGTCAAGATGTGTCTATATGAAAATCAGATGATGAAGTATCCAGATCCAAGGATAGATCTGAGGATGAATACTTTTCACAATCTCATATTTGAGGATAGACTCGAGGATAGACTTTCATCACAATCTCATGTCTAAGGATGAATATTCTTCACAATCTTAGATTCACTGATAAATATTTATCAAAATCTTCATCTGATAAGATCATGTTTGTCATGAATCACTTTAAGGATCGTTCTAGGTTGAAAACTTACAGATTGGATCCAAAATCGTGTATTACTGGAGAACGCAAGTTAGGCTGTTGAATCACCGAAAACAAGTTTGTAGAACTCAAGATATGATCGTAGGTTGCTGAACACAAAAATTGGTAGAATTTATGTATTAAGGTTTGATGTAAAGAAAACTGAAATTTATAATTTCACAAATGAACGAAGAACAAATTGGCGCCACAATCTAGAGATTGATAAGCCATAAATAACTCCACAAGGATTAACAACCTTAATAGGTTCAAAAGTGAATTCTTTCAAGAACTCTAGAGAGAAAAAGCCTCACAAAAATAATGTTAAAAAATCTCTCTTTAATGAGGTTACAAATGCTTATTTATACTAAACCTAAATGGGTCATAAGTGACACCATTCTCTAGGCCCATATTGGATTTACATCTTTTTTTTTCCTCTAAAATAAACTTAATGTAAGGAAGTAAAGTACCTTCACTTACACATAACATAAACTAAATCTATAATAAAACTATTACAATTCCAAATCAAAGCAAATTAAGAACTATTACAAACCAAATTAAATTAAATAAAGTTCATCCTAATTTATTAAAATATGGATCATCTTCATGCTCTTGAGGTCCTTATCATCATCTCACAATTATTGAAAAAACAATCGTCATAAAAGTACAACATGATAAAAGTTGACAAGTTATTCACACTATTCAAGGATCACCAAAAGAAAAAAAAAAAAAAAAAAAAAAAAAAAAAAAAAAAAAAAAAAAAAAAAAAAAAAAAAAAAAAAAAAAAAAAAAAAAAAAAAAAAAAAAAAAAAAAAAAAAAAAAAAAAAAAAAAAAAAAAAAAAAAAAAAAAAAAAAAAAAAAAAAAAAAAAAAAAAAAAAAAAAAAAACAAAAAAAAAAAAAAAAAAAAAAAAAAAAAAAAAAAGATAAGAAAAAAAAGTGACATCACATTAGTCACAAACTCCTCTATGGGAAGATAAGAACCTCCAACCTCACACTTAATATAACTTGAGGATGGACTCTCAAAAAAATCATTCTCTCATTTATATAAACTAGGTCTTATGTGAACAGTACAAAACACCATGTTAGCATAGTCCAGATTGTACAAAAGCCTTTAAAATAAGACAAGCACATTAGTTTTTATTTCCAAGGTATTGGGAATAAGAAGGAATTTTCCCATCCATAATATATCAAGAGGATAATAAGAATGTCTACTACATATCATATTATAGAAGGTTACCTAACAAGTACAAAATATGTCAACATGTTTATACCAAATTCCAACAGTCACATATTTGAAAGAAATACATACATAATGGAACCAAGTTGATTTAAAGAAATATTCCCCTCACTTGTTTGGATAATAACAACATTGTTTGTGGACATAATTTAATGCTCTAGTTGAAATTAAGCGCGCATGTTCGAATTTATATGTTCAGTGAATAGACTCTCAAATAACATCTGATAACTAGAAGAAGACAAAGGTGTAACACACTTTCAATTCTCTTCCCTAAGTCTGATACGCGAAACAGTGCTGCGTTCCACGGCCTCTGATAATGCAAAGCAATATTGTAGCTTATTTGCCTATGATAAACTTAACATGGACTTTGTTATTTTGCCTCTTCCTCTGATACACAAGTGTAACAAGAATACTTCTGGCATTGCCTCTAATAAGCGTGACAACTGATTTATCGCAATTAGGACAACGGCCAAAAACCATAATCATACTCTATAAAAATAAAATAAAAACATGTCTCCCTCAATGAATTAAGACACAACAAATACACAACATACAAGCAATAAGCACATTTGCACTCTTGATATCATTCTTTATCACATTAGTGCTAAGAGAATTTCTGAAGCAAAAATTTGTTAACACTCACTGCGAGAGCTAATTTAGAAAAACCCAAAACCTATGTTGTAGCCTAGCGCAATAGTGAGGTCTTACTCAACAACTTGATTGTACTATGCTAGAAGGTTGAGAAGATTGAACATAGTTAGTGTGACTAGTAGGTGTTCAAGTGTAAGTCTGATTCATTGATAAATGATTGGATTAAACTATTCAGGTTGAAGGGATTAGACGTAGCTACTCTGTTGGTGGGGAACTAGGATAAATTATTGACTTCATAGAGTATGAAAGAAGATTCATGTTTTTGAAGTAAATATAAAATAAGATTTGATTCAGATTTATAATTGAGGAAAATATTTGACCAAGATTTCAAGAAGATATGAATTATTTACAAGAAGATTTGATCAAGATTTATCAACAAGAAGAATTGATTATAATCTATACGAAGATAAGAATTATTTACAAGAAGATATGATCAAGACTTGTATACAAGAAGAAACACTCACAAGAAGATACATTTACTATTTGCAAACACGTGATTTAAATTTTGCAAGGACAAAGAAGAAACTCTAACATATTCTATAAATAGATACTCAAGGTTGGAAAAGAAAATTAGAGAACTTACAAGCACAAAATTTTCTAAGGCATTAAAGTTCATAAGGTTAAGGTCTAGAGAAACATTTTCTCAAAAGAAATATTTTCTAAGTGTTTTCTATAGAGTCATTGTTACAATCAACTTGTTAGAAGCAAACCAATTTATTCCAAACTCTTGTAACCCAGTTTGATAGTGGATTTCGTGTTCCTCAAGCAATCGGTAGGTTTTCATGTTGTGTTAAAAAGAATTGACTTGTAGAGTCAAGGTGTTTGTGTTCCTAAAAAAATCGGTAGGTGTCAGGTTATTTTGAGAAGACTGGCTTGTAGGGTTAGGTGTTGTGTAATTCAATTTTTGAATTAGTGGATTAAATTCTTCTAAGTGAGAGGACTCTACAATTCTAGTTTTACTTCTGCCTCTGATCACTTAATCTGATTGCTACTACTTTTATTCTAAGTAAATCACCAAACACGAACCAATTTAAATAAATTAGAACTAATAATCCAACTTAGTCAAACACAATTCAACTCCCTTCTCGTCGTTGCATATTCACTACCATCAAAATGCATTTAATATTCATTTCGAAAAGCATTGAATATCTATTGTCAATATCATATGCAAAACTTATGGACCACTACCATTAAACTATGACTTTTCGTATGCATAACTCATGAACCACCATCAAATAGAATTTTCAATAGTTTTGATCCCTTAATATAATTATTATGATACAATTATTACATTAAAGATTTATAATAATTAGATGTGAAATACTTCCATCAAAAATTTGAAAAGAATGGAATATTATATACAAAAATCAATAAAAAAAAATTGTATAGTCCTAAATTTCAAAATATTTTGTAAAAGAGTACACAACTAATAATAAGTCACATGAGGATAAATAATTTCACATCTAACTTCAAGAGTTTGACATTTATCCTTGCAAATAGAGTTAGTGAACTTTGATGACTTAATAGTATCTTGAGATATTTTTCACTGTCATCTCAAATAGTTCATAAATTAAAGAATATATTGTTATATCAAAATATATAATTATTTAAAATTAACATCAAATATTAATACAAGGATGATGGCATGTAAATTGTCTAAAGAGTAGCTCAAAATAATAATTTTTTATAGAGTTATTTATGATTTTGTAATCCGATATTTGGGTGAGTTTTGATTTTAGTCATTCGCAAAGAAAAATTTTTAGATTATGTGTGTGTTATTTAAGATTCTCAATGTTTTAGTCTTTAATATCTTCTATCCATCCAAGTTAGATCACCTGACATGTTGACATATTTGTTTTTGTCTTTGGTGCCGCGTGGCATTAGATTACCACATCATGAGTAGTTTTTCAATTTCCAGCTTCAACTATACTACATATATGCAAGTTTTTCAGCACTATAAAATAATGGATTTTTGGTATATCTTCTCTTTTTTTTTTCCTGCATTTTTATCTATATAAATATTATTTTTAAGTTGTTTTCTTTATTAAATATTTAATACTACTCACAAAATATTATCTTACGGTAAAGCTCACAAGTACATATTTTCTCATAATTCATCAATAACAAAAATAAAGATTTTAAAAACTATAACACTCTTTATTAGAGATGCCAATTAATAAAGTCTTGGTAGGACACTATATTATTTGTCTTCCTACAAGGTTGTATTCTGGAAAAATACTAATATGCACTCCTTCTGCATTCTATGAAGGATTTGAGAGGATAACGAATCATGCGCAAGAACTAATTCTACAAAAAATGTAGTAAAGTTTCAATACAAAACTGCTCCACTTTAACTTTGTAGAGCATGACACCAAAAAATACACCTTAAACACACTTAAGCAAAAAAAATAATATATCAACCACATGTCTCAAACAAACAATTAGAGAGTAATAACTATCTACTATCTAATAAGTTCTCATTAAAAATTATTTCTACTTCAACATATACCATATACCATATTCTTTATTATCTCATCCTTCATGGGTATTGAAGAAAACTATAAGAGCACATTTTTATTCCCAAAACCATTACATGTCATTGTCCACCTGATCGTATTTGTTGCACCTTAGTTCACTTCTAGTTAAGGTCAAGCTAGAGATACGTACAACCCCCAAAACACATTATAGTAGTAGTCGAAATACTCTGGTAGTAGCCGAACAAGTATTTAATAGATAATGTCACTCAAGTTAAGGTTAAGCAATACAACCTTCATGGAACCTTAATCACAATCTCATGTGTCACATATTTTTACGAGATCCTATTTTTGTTGCAATAGTTTTTCTTTATCACATATAAATATGTAACTTTTGAATCCTTAATCTCAATTGGTTGTGCTTTAATCTCAATTGTCTTTTTGAGTTGTGTTGGTAGATGTAGTTATTTTCTACACTTTGCTTAAGTATGTTTAAGGATCTCTTGATATTGTATGTTTTTTTAGTTGTATTGACAATTAAGATAAAGAAAACTACTTAAATTTAACGAATATATAGATAAAAGAGAAGATGGACATAAAATTCATTATTTTGCGATGATGAAAAATTTGCATATGTAGTAGTTGAAGTTAGAAATTGAATTTAAAGTTTTTGGTTAATTTACGATTATAGTCCGTATAATTTATATTTATTTTGCTTTTGATCCATGTAATTATGTTAGTTTTGATTTTCGTCTGTAACGTGTGGCAGTCAACCACTGGACGTTGACATGACACTAATGATGTGGCAATTTAATGCCACATGATACTAAAATATGATGGGACATGTCATATTTGTTTGTCACGTCATTTAAATTGAATGAGTAGTTGACATCAGATACTAAAAAAATAAGAATTAATCTTAAATTACATGGAAATGTTTTAAAGATTTTTTTTCAAATGAGTAAAATCAAAACTCGCTTAAATGTCAGGGACCAAAAACATAAATAACTTTATCAAAAATAACTTTATCAAATCTTTAGGTATCCCTCAAAGAATATGCAGTTTTGTTTAAAAACTTAAAGATAAAGAATTAAAAATTCAATGATCTCGTCGTTCAATCGTAACTAATTAGACTCACAATGACTAAGAAATTTAAATTTTGATGATCCAACGGTCCAATGTTAAACTAATTAGATTGACTATGACTTAGAAATCTATATTTCAACGATCAAACGATTCAGTCTTAATTAACTAGTTAGACTGGCTATTACTTAGAAATTTAAATATCGACGATCCAACGGTTCAATGATCTAACATAATTAGATTAAATATGACTAAGAAATTCTAATTTCAATGATCCAACGGTACTATCTAACCTAATTAAACTAAATATGACTAATAATTTTTAATTTCAATGATCCAACGATTTAATTGTAACTAATTAGATTGATTATGATTTAGAAATTTTAATTTTGAAGATACAACAATTCAATCGTAAACAATTAGACTAAATATGACTTAAAAATTCTAATTTAAGCGAACCAAAGATTAATTCTAACTTAATTATGATTGAAAATTTCAAATGTTAATGATTCAGCGGTTCAATCGTAACTAATTAGATTGATTATCATTTAGAAATTTAAATTTTGGTGTTCCAACGATTCAATCTTATTTAGTTAGAATAATTAAGACTTAGAAATTTAAAAATTGATGATCCAACAATTTAATCTTAACAAATTAGACAAAATAAGTCATAGAAATTCAAATTTCGATGATTCAACAATTCAATCTTAACTATTTAGACTGACTATGACTTGTAAATTTAAATTTTTTACGATCAAACAATTTAATTTTAATTAATTAGAATGACGTTGACTAAAATATTTAAATTTCGACGATCCAATTATATATATATATATATATATATATATATATATATATATATTAAATTTCTCTTATTTTATATATATATATAGACACATACACATATACATACATAGTATTACAGTGTTATAGTTTTCTATTTTTATTTTTATTTTTATTTTTTTGTTTTGTTTGACAATTATTATACTTTTTTATTAGTCGTAATAAAATGGAACTAATGTAATATTGTCTTATATTTGCTCATATTTTTCCGAAGATACTGTTTAGCTTGGTGGTAAAGGGTTTGTATATGGTCTCAAGTTCATAGGTTCTAAATCAAATTTATATAAAAATATTAAAAGAATTATTAGTTTAATTTTAATTGAAGTTAGGAAATCAAGTGCAATATATACACACTAGCTAGTAGCAACACATCCAATATTTCGTTAAATAAAATGATAATCAACAACTATTATTTGTCCAATTCACTTTAAAATTCTCTAATATTTTATTCTAAATGAATTTGGAGTTCCTTATATGTTTTTTTAACAAACTGCGTTTATGAAAAATAGAAAAAACACCTCAAATTTCAGCATAGGATTTGTTCACAAAAATATTAGCAAATGTGTTAAGATCATCTTCTTTAAATCTCTTTTTTTTTTTTTTTATGTTGTGAAAGTGATACATACAAAAATAATTTTTATAAATTTATATAGAAAGAATAAAACTGAAGAAAACATTATTTTTGTATACATATCACTCTCAGTAAGAAAAAATGAGAGAGCAAAAAGAGAAACAAAGTGCCAACAAAAAAGTGTCATATGCATGCGTCATGGAGCATGTGGCAGCTTACTTTTAATTAAGTTTAACGAAAAAACAACTTTCCACGACCAAAAAAAAAACAAAAACAACTTTCCACTGCATGCAAACCATGCACCTGACCCAATAAATAAAAGAAAATGTACACTACACATCTTTAACCCTTTCCACGTTATTTTTCCACTTATTCAAAGAAACCATGCTAAGGAACCCTTAAAATCTTAATCACTTCCCTTTATATATTCTAACTCCAACATCAATAATTTTACATTCAAAATAAAATTATTTATGTCAATCATACCAATGCCATGGCAACAGCAGCATCTTCCTCACTCCTCCAACCGCAGCAGCAACAAGCAAATTCAGGAGAAGTTGTTTCAACTTCAAGCTCTAGTAGTAGTGCTTGGCAATCATCAGGATCTATTGCACCATTTTTTGCTGTGATCATTATTCTTACTATTCTTGCTGTGCTCTCTTGCTATTTGAGTAGAATGTGTAATCGAAGGGAACTTACACCATTGGAGAGTATCAAAGGTAGAGGTTGTTTGGGATGGCTGAAGCGTCGGTGTCGAGAGTGTATGTGTAGAGACGTTGAAGTTGGGGGTGTTGGTGCTAAGGTTATGGTTTGTGATGAGGAAAATTATGATTGTAAAGTTTAAAATGGTGATGATGGACGTCTTGTACGATTGAATGTTACTATACTTTATGAATCTATATATATTTAGCTAGCTACTACCTTATCAATTCAACAATATTTCTCGCTTTTAACCATTTTACATATTCTAAGAAAATATATTAATATAATAAATAAAATAATGATTTTACTAATTTGTCTTCATCACCTATTGATGTATTGTCCTTACAATAAATGCAAAGTGGAACTATACAATAAATTGATAGTTGTGTAAATTATATTAATTAGAGAGAATAATTGGAAAAAGTAATAAATGTTGGATTAAAAACCAAAAGTGATAACCTTTCCTAAATAAATATTTTTTTGTAAATACGATAATTATTTTAAAATAGAGAGAATATATATAAATCACATTCCATGGAGACAATTTAGTGTCAGCTGCAGGGTACTATTATTTTTCTTTAGATAAGTCAACAATATGTGGTTACCATTATTTTAGAGTAAGAATTTACTTATGTGTGATAGTTGAATTATCAAACTGAAAATTAAATAATTTTCCTTTTTTAAAAAAAAAAATTCTACTCTATTTTTTTACATTTTTCGCTATAAATATTTTTGCTTTATTTTTTGTCTATATATGGCCCTTACTCATTAGATGGCAATCTGATTTTATTAACGTGTATGACTACTTCACGAAACAGTATCATCATTTGACATGGCATGCCATGTAAACAAAATCATATAACGCGTTATAGATAAAAAATGAAAGAATCTAAAATTTAAGGAATAAAATCTAAAATAAATACGACTAAAACAAGATTTCACTCATGAGACGGATCAAAATCACTATTTACCATAAATTTAATTATCAAATCTACACTATGCAAAAAAATTTATTTTACAGCGTTTTTTTAAAGTCATTTATAGCGCTTTTTAAAAAAAATAAGTGTTGTAGTATCTAGCGTTTTAAAAAGATACAACAGCGCTTTTTAAAATAAAAAAGCGCTATAAAATGAGAGGTATATTGCGCGCTTGTTATACTCGTTTTACAGCGCTTTTTGGAAAAAGCATTGTAAAAGGTGCATTCAATAGATGCATTATTATGCACCTTAAAAGCCATGTAACATAAGGTGGGAGCGCTACATTTTACAGCGCTTGTGTTTAAAGCGCTCAAAAAGCACTATAAAAGCTATGGGAGAGCGCTTCAATTTACAACGCTTTTACAAAAAGCGTTGTAAAAGGGTTGTAAGCATTATGTGGAAGCGATATGTGACCCTATATGACCCTACAACAGCGCTTGTCAAAAAAACGATGTTGTATCCTCCGTTATTTTTAAAAAATTCTACAACAGCGCTTGTATTTAATAAGCACTTTAAAAGACGCGTTATAAAATGTCATTTTTGGCGTAGTGCTAAAATATTATTTTCTAGCAGTAGCAACATTATTAAAAAAACTACTTATTAATATTTCGGATTTATTTGATCACATCTTATTGTTTTTTAGTTTCGAAAACTATTTTAAAATCTACGCCGCCGAAGATATTACTGGATTGAGTCGCAGACTAGGTCGCTCTCTTTAAGACGTTTCATGGTACTGTTCAAATTGTGCAAGACAGACTATCAACTATGAAGTCCCCAAGATAAAACACCTCAGATTCACTGTGTCGGAGTTCCAGTGGACTGTAGAAAACCTTTCTAGAATAACATATCCAGTATGACGGTTAAAACTACTCTCAATGTGACGATTAAAGTCACTCGCAATATAGTATTATGACCATTCAAAAATCAAAAGGGCTACGACACAAAAAATCACTCTAAAGACTACGACACAAACCGCTACAAAAGACTATGACACAAAAACCGCTCATAGTGGTATTAGGACCACTGAAAAATGGACGGAACTACGACATAAAAATTGCTCTAAAAGGATAGTGGTATTAGGACCACTCAAAAATCGACGGATCTACGACATAACAACTGCTCTAAAAATTAAAGGGACAACGATACAAAACCGCTCATAAATATCGAAGGGACAAAAAGAAAGGGGAGAAGTAACTCGAAAATAAGTCGAGTAGAATAAAGAAAGTTGTGAAATGCATCCAACTTTAGTGTACTTTTCATAAGAGTTTGAAACTCATTATATAATGATGAAAGCAAACCCATGTATGTTTTATATCCAATATGTGACTTTAGTATTTATAGAGTTGAAAACTACTCAAAATATGAGAGTTTTTCAATGTGGGACTTCAACAATTTTTAAATTCACATATTAACATACTTTATGTTCCAACAATCCCCCACTTGAATTTAAAAAAAAATGTTTATGAAATAGCGTCAAACGCTTCTATAAGATCGTGCATAAACAAAGGTGTCTCTTGACTTGAACATTTGCTTAGTAAGTAAGATTCATATTCAACAAGAGTGACTCATAGTCTTGAACTCTATCTTTGACATCAGACCCACACACAACCTTTTCATAGGGTGTATTCTCTAAAGCATGTGCATTAATGGCCCTACACGTGTATCCCAGTATAGTGAACACTCTAGGAATTATGCCTCGAAATTCCATAGGAAGCTGCTCCACTTCCACATTCACATAGGTGAGTCTATCAAGAGTACTCATGTAGCTAGGTACTCCACTCTACATAGAGTATAGATCTCATTAAGAGTTTCTATTAACTTATCCTATCATGGCTTCAAATATCATGTTTCTCTTATTTATAATAGCATGTTCATCTCACATCACTTCACGACTTGTTATTACCCATTGAACCTAATTCTTGGAATCTCTAGTTTTGTAGGCCGGGTTACCATAATGAGTGACTCTATAAGCATTAGTTCCATCATTTTGGATGTATTTAAGACTTTCTCGCTAGCTAACAGTTTTGTCAAAGGATCTGCTAAATTCTCATTAGTGCGTACATGATCCACTATAACAACTCATTTAGAAAGTAACTCTCTAACAATGATGTGCTTACGATGTATTTGTCGTCTCTTACCGTTGTAATAACGATTCTCAATCTTTGCAATAGTCGCGATACTATTGTAGTGGATCAACACAATTGACATAGGTTTTTCCCATAAAATGATCTTAGCTAGCAAGCATCTCAACCAGCTCGCTTCTTCACTAGCATTAGTTAGTACTATCATTTCAGACTCCATAGTAGAGTGAGCTAGTATCGTCTATTTCTTCGATTTCCAAGATACAACACCACCAGCTCTAGTGAAAATATAGCCACTGGTTGCTTTGGAGTCATCTGATAAGGTGTTCCAATCAGCATCATTATATCCTTCAAGGACGATAGGAAATATTTGATAATGTAATTCAAGACTCATTATCCTTTTTCAGGTATCTCATGACTCTTTCGGTAACGTGCTAATGCTCCATACTAGGTCTACTGGTAAACCTACACAATAGTCCCACGACGTAGGCAATGTCGGGTACAATCAATGGCATACCTGAGGTTGGCAATGATGCTCACATATTCAGTTTGTCTAACACCTTCACTAGTGTTCTTGAAGAGTTCACACTTGGATCATATGGTGTGCAAGCAAGTTTACAGTCAAAGTATTTATATTTCTTTAAGAATTTTTTTTCAATATAATGGAACTGATATAAAGAAATTCCATTTTCTGACCTAGTAATCTTGATTTCAAGGATTACATTCGCTTCTCTGAGGTCTTTCATATCAAAGTTGTTACACAACAATGATTTCACAATATTTACGACATGAATTTTTGAACCAAATATGAGTAAGTCATCTACATAGAGACATATGATAGTTTAAATGCCATTTTTAAGATTTGTAATAAATACATTTATCACTTTCATTCACTTTAAACTCATTCAATATAATCAAGTTATCAAACTTTTCATACAATTGCTTAGGAGCTTGTTTAAGACCATACAAAGATTTATCTAATTTACATACCTTGTTTTCTTGTCCATGAATCACAAAACCTTCAGATTGTTGAATATAGATTTTTTCTTTCAAATCACCATTTAATAAAACAGTTTTGACATCCATTTGGTGTACCAACAAGTTATGAATAGCACCAAGTGAGATGTGCATCCTAATGGATGTAATTCTCGTGACTAGTGAAAAGGCGTAGAAGAAATCTATATTTTCTCTTTGTCTAAAACCTTTGACTATAAGGCGAGCCTTGTATTTATCAATCATTCCTTTGGGATTTAGTTTCTTTTTCATTATTCATTTACAACCTGTTGATTTGCAACCATGAGGTAAGTCTACAAAATGTAAGGTCATGTTAAACTCTAGAGAATCCATTTCATCATTTATTGCTTCTTGCAAAAAATCTGCATCCAAATCTTCTAAGGTATAGGTCGTATAATGGGGGTCAATAATCTTTAGCAACTTTGACTCTCTTACTTCTTCGAGTTTCAGTTTAGCCTTGTTTGCTGCTTTTCAGTGCTTCTTGTCATAGGAACATGACTTGGTTCGATGCCCCCACTATTTCTCGATTTGAAAGAGAATTTATTTTCATAGAAGTCAACATCATTTGATTCTATGACTACTTTCGCGTTTATGTCATAAAACCTATACGCTTTACTATTTAGTGTATACCCAATGAATACACATTCATTGGCTCTACTGACGAATTTAATTGGCTTGAGATCAGGGTATCTAACATAAGCTACACAACCCCAAGTTTGAAACTAAGACAAGTTCGGTTGTCTTTTCTTCACTATCTCATAAAGAGATGTTTTGTTTTTAGATTTAGGAACTCTATTCAAAACATAACAAATAAGTAATATATTTTTCGCACACCAATGAGATGCAGCACCAGAGTTAAGCATACTAACAACAACTAGTTCACTAAGACTTCTATTCTTTTTCTTTTTTTTTTAACTTTACCATTCACTTCAAACAATTATGGTGTAGTCATTCCATGTATACCAAATTGATTTTCAATTTCAGCTACAAAGATCCTTAATATGTCAAATGTTTTACTTTTATTTTTCATTTCTTGTTAATGTTCCATCAAGTTCACATATATCAGAGTGTAATAAATCTAAAGACTTAAATTCTCTAACTACAAATTTATGTGAACTCTTTGTTATTTTAGCTTGACTACAAAAATCAAATTTTTCAAAATCATTTAAAGATAACTTTGAAATCAAATGTGTTCACATCACATAATCTAGCATGTCCAAAATTAAAATCACACAACATGTAAGAAAGAGACATATTAAATTTCAATATTTAATTTAAATATGTCGTGAATGACGTACCTTAATAGATGATCTCATGAGTTATCTTCTAAATTTCACGGGAGTGAGCCTCAATTGTCATCAGTCGTCTGATACTTGAGGTAGCGGCTCACATTATTGCTGGAATTGTAGTAGTTAAACAGATCATCAACAAGTCCAATAAAAATATAATTCTTATAGAGTAATCATTATCCTCCCATGTGTTTATTCTTTAGCTTTCTTATCCTTTTATGTTTGTCTCACTGAAACAGTTTATTGAAATTAGAGGCACTAGAAACCAGATCTAGTAATCTCTTCGGTTGACATGTCAGAGAGAAACGTCTTAAAACTGTTGTTTTTGAGTTTTGAAAACTATTTTAAAATCAATTTATGCCACCGAATATATTACTAGGTTGAGTCGCGAACTAAGTCGCTCTCTTTAAAACGTTTCATGGCACTACCCAAATTGTGTAAGACAGACTATCAACCATAAAGTCCCTATGACAAAACAATCAATATGACAGTTAGAGTCACTCTCAATGTGACGATTAAAGTCACTCGCAATATGGTACTATGACCACTTAAAAATCAAAACGACTAAGAAACAAAAAACCGCTCTAAAAGACTGCGACACACAAACTGCTTCAAAAGACTATGACATAAAAATCGCTCATAGTGGTATTAGGACCACTCAAAAATGGACGAAACTATGGCATAAAAACCGCTCTAAAAGGACGGTATTAGGACCACTCAAAAATCGACGGAACTACGGCATATCAACTGCTCTAAAAATCGAAGGGACTACAGCATAACAACCGTTAAAAAAATCGAAGGGACAACGGTACAAAACCACTCATAAATATCAAGGGACATAAAGAAATGGGACAAGTGGTTCATAAATAAGTCAAGCATAATAGAAAAGAGAGAAAAGAAAAAGTTGGGAAATGCATTCAACTTTGGTGTACTTATCACAAGAGTTTGAAACTCATTATATTGTGATGGAAGCAAACCCACATATGTTTTCTATCCAATGTGAGACTTTAGTATTTATAGAATTGAAAACTACTCAAAATATAAGAGTTTTCCAATGTGAGACTTCAACAATTTTTAAATTTACACATTAACATACTCTATGTTCCATCACATCTTATACTCTAATGATCAATGTTAATAATTAATTATTATATTTGTATTTTTTTCTTCATTCGGATTGAAATTCAGACCCTCAAAATATTAACACTTACCTCAAACCAATTAGCTATTCGTCCATCCAATCACATCTTTAATAGCTCCATCAATTCAAGGCCTCCAAAATGACCTGACCTCTTGCTCACCCTAATATGAATTTTAATAGTACTTATTGATGAATTTCAATCTAATTGTTGCAATAGATGGCATTGAGTTCCTAATTTTTTCCTATTTCTAGCTAGCAGTAATTTTTTCATCCACAAGATTCTTTACTACATTCAATGATTCTAGTGTGTTTAGTTTCCATACTTCTTTACAGTAATACATTGATGTAATTGTCATTGTCTTGAGACAACCCGCTACACACGTAATCAAATTAATATTCCAATGTAAACTTCATTGAACAAAAATCTCCCATCATATCTGCATAGCAGAAGTTTGACGTCTTAGCTTTAAATGGCTTGATTAGAAGTCCCTAGTTTTGGGAAGTGAAGTTCTAATGCCAGAGCATAATAAACTGAAAAATTAGAGATATTACACCGGTTTTATTAAAACAGATGTGAAAACTAGTAGTGGCTGTTAACAATGAAAAGAGGAAGAAGAGACGCAACCACTCTAGGGTTTCATAACATAGAATGAACCAAACTAAAGTTAATAGGGTTACAATGAGTATATATATAAAAGAATAGAATTGTCTAAAATACTCTTACTACTAATATATAATAATATTATCTAACATCTCCCCTCAAACTCACGATACATTAACATGGAGCATCGAGAGTTTGTCAACTAAAAAACGAAAACATTTAATGAAATGCATCTTTGTGAACAAATCAACAATCTTTAAAGAAGACGAGACAAACGGTAGAGTAATGGTTCCATGCTGAAGATGATAACGAGTTTTGATCTTGTACAACCAACGAGACCCAATAGCACGTTTTCTAGGAGGAAGAGGTACTAATTCCCAAGTATTGGTTTTGGGCAATGCATATAGTTCTTCTGCCATAGCCTGCTGCCAAAGAGGATCAAGAACATACTCTTTATTGGAAGAAGGCTCAGACAAAGTTGACGAAAGGGGTAACGAGGAGGATCAACAATCGCAGAAGGTGGTTGGACAGTCGGGGGGACAAGAGGGATGTCACCAAAGAAGAAGCAACAATCAAAGAGAAGAACCAACAAAGAGAGAAGCAACGAAAGAAGAAGCAGAAGCCAAAGAGAGGATCATTAGCTATACCAAACAATCACAATAAAGAGAGAAACCAAACCAACAAGAAATCATATCAAATAGTCACAATCAAGAGAAGAACTAATCCAACAAAAAATCAAACCGAAAAAGGAGCGATCAAAAAAAGGAGCAACAACCATATCAAAATCAACAGATAGGAACAACCAAAGAAGTAACACCACGAAACCAAATCAAAACAAACCAAACCAAATAGAACCAAACAAAACTAAATCATATCAAACCAAACTAAATCAAACCAAACTAAATCAAACCAAACTAAACTACACCAAACCAAACTAAACAAATAGAGAAGCAACCAAATAGATGAACCACATGAGAGAAGAGCAAACAAATAGAACAATCAATATAGAGAGAAGCAACAAAGCAAATCACTAGAGAGAGGAGCAATCAAACAGAAGAAGCAACCAAAGAGATAGGAGAGACGAACAATTAAATTACCAACCAAATCAGCAAAGAACCACAACAATTGAAAGCATGTGAACCAAACCAAAATCAACTCCTTAATATTGATCATAACAAACAAGCAGTTTTTTTTTGTTGAAGTTATTCTGCAATATCAGATATTTGGGAAGCAGTCTCAGATGAGTATACAGAATCAGACTAGAGCCAATGGGAAAAAGAGTAGAAGCAACAACATTGGACGATGGCCCCCTAAAATTCTTCTTATGTGTTCTCTCCAATTTCGGACAATGTGTTTTCTAATGTGTTTGAAGAGAATCATCCTTAGCACCAGCCATAACAAATAATGACAGGAAAATACGAAAAACACAATCACTAAGACAAAATAAATTAGGGATAATCTGATTTTGTGCGAGCCCGATTTCTCCCTCTACAGACGTCGTTTTACCGATCCGACCGTTGAAGACAAAGACCTGAATATTGCGAACCTGTTGTCCAAAACTTATATATATATATAAAATAGAATTGTCTAAAATACCCTTACTACTAATATATAATAATATTATCTAACAGTGACAATTTGATAAATAATTAAGAAGTTTTGTGTAAGTATAATATTTGGCACCCGATTTAATAAAAAAGAGATGTCATATGTTATACATATATCACACATGGTATCCAGAAAAAAGGTGTTACAAGTTAATTTTTTTAAGAAAATATATTTTTAATTTAATATAAAATTAAATAAGCTTTTAGTTCCAATAAAATCTCAATCTTTTGTTTTTAGTCCTTATAAAATAATTCATTAAATTATAGTCCCTTAAAAAAATTTGTTTCGTTTTTTGTTCTCAATTTTTATACCACCTACAATGTATTTTTTAAAGTTTTGAATGAGTTTTTGCAGTTATACGAAAAACATTTTAAGAATTTTCATTACAAAAATTTATACATTTTAACAAATAATTAATTAAATATGTATGTTTAAGTTTTTTGTGTTTAAAATTTTATATTTAATTCATAATTTATTAAAAAAATCTAGTTTTGGACATGGAAGTTGTTAAATATGTCCTAAATATTGTTGCAAATAATCATTGAAAAATTCAAAAGATACGTGATAGTTGATTTAAAGTAAGAGACAAAAAAAAATTAAGGTATTAAAAATTGATAAATTTTTTTATAAGATCCAAAAAATAAAAAATAAAATAACCAGATTTTATAGGATATAAGAAATTATTTAACCCTTTAATATATAACCCCTGTTTTTATAATGCTTTTATAAAAAAAAACAGGTATCAAATGTGTACTTCCCCAACTCTTTGGTTAAAGGAAATAATGAAACAAGATCTCTTATTCAGTTTAATTGGCTACAATTTGGTTGGAAAGAATGTCATTTGCTAAGATATTTATTGTCTCAAAAGATAAAGTAAAAAATATTCATTTGATGTTATTTTCTCAATTTTAATGACTATGTAGGCAACTTTTTTCTTACCCCACCAAGTATACTTGAAGTACACATTCACAAAAAGCACAATTTTTTATTCTAAACAAAATTACTTTTTTCTCCTCTAAATGTATACTTTGAGACAACATTAAATCCTACTACAAGCAAGATAACTTTTTATACTTTTGCATCTTCGGAGCAGGGTTAAAATTGGGCAACTTTTTTTCAATGCCCTCTTTCTGAAAAAAAAACACCAAAATACCCTCTTTTGAAATTAAAACACCAAAATGCCCTTTTTTTTTCAAAATTTTTTTCCCTTACAAATCGCCATTTGGAATGGCGACTTCCTTAAGGAAGGCCTACTCCCAAATGGCGACTTCCAACTGGTTTTTTTAAAAAAAAATAAATTAATTAATTTTTTTTCGTTAAATTATATATATAATTTAATTATTTTAATTAATAAAAATACATAAAAAATAAATAAATAGACATTTAAATTATGAAAAAAATTTAATAAATCCAAATGGACATTTATAAAATAATTTTTTTGTTAAAAAAATATTTTAATTTTTATTGAAATAACAAAAGTAATATATATATATATATAATTAATATAATTCATAAAAATAGATAAATAAAAATTTTAAATTACGATAAAATTTTAGGAAATTCAAGTTCGAAATGTCAATTTTTAAAAGGTTAGTTTTTTTAAAAAAAATAATTATTTCAATTTTTGTTGAAATAACAAAATTAATATATATATATATATAATTAATATAATTCATAAAAATAGATAAATAAAAATTTTAAATTACGATAAAATTTTAGGAAATTCAAGTTCGAAATGTCAATTTTTAAAAGGTTAGTTTTTTGTAAAAAATAATTATTTCAATTTTTGTTGAAATAACAAGAGTAATATATATATATATATATATATATAATTAATATAATTCATAAAAATAGATAAATAGAAAATTTAAATTATGATAAATTTTTTGCAAATAGAACTACACAAATAGAAATTAGGATAATTGACTAGACAAATTAGGATAGCAAATTTAAATTACAATAAAACTACACAAATAGAAATTAGGATAATTGACTAGAGCTGGCTGTAACATTTGGACAATGTTTTCGAGTATGGCCAGTTAATCGACATAATCCACCTTTTCTCGGTACTTTTTCTTTAACGTCCATTTCAGTTCTAATACGGGTACTATTTGGACGACCTTTTTTATTTCTCCGCATTTGAGGATTGTGATACAATGTTTCACCTTCATATGTGGGCCAATATCCTTCATTAGGTATAGGTGGAAACTCTTCTTTGTAGATGTTAAACACATTAACAACCTTGTACACGTCAGATATAAGCACTAAATAGTTTTGACGAGCATAAGAACATGCAATACCTCGTCGCTTTTGAAATATTTACCAATATCTTGTCTTTCACATATTTCACCATTTGTAATAAATAAGAAAAACTATATTTTTTTGGTGCCATTGATATGAAAATCAGATATTGGGATTGAGATGAAATGCAATTGAGATGAAAATCATATTTATAGACAACCAATTGTAATACATGCAATGCTGTAAAATACTTCCAACACTTGTCCAATCCCATTGAATCCTCTTGTGATAATTGAAAGCTTTTCCATTGCCATTCTGATTTGCTTAGACGAGCATGCATGCAGACCTACAAATCGCCTTTCCAAAAGGCGACTTCATTAAGATGTCTTTGATAAGTCGCCATCCCAAATGGCGAGCTCATGACACACGCCGAAGCAAGTCGCCATTCACAAAGGCGACCTTGGAAAACACTTGAGAAATCGCCTTTCCAAAAGGCGATTTAGGGAGAATCAGAATATGTTTCACGTTGGAACTTGCTTGTGTGCAGCATTGTGTTCAGCCTAGTTGTGTTCCCTACTTGTGTATTGTCAAATCTAATCCTTGCATGCATAATATTTTAATGTTCATTCAAATTATTGTTTTGATTATAAATAGGCTAAGGCCATCATCATATTTCTTCACTCTTCCACACTTAACAACTTCAATTTTCTTTATATTTTTACTATTTCACTATTAGTATTTCTTCCTTGGTATTTATATTTCATCTAAATGGCATTGTTATAGAATGATGATAATCACAGATCAGCGCTACACCACATTCAAAATTTTGTAAGTAATACAATACTTTATT
>NC_021160.2:33500903-33505156 GCF_000331145.2 Cicer arietinum | reverse complement strand
GCTTTCTTTAAGGAAGTCGTCATTTTAAAAGACGACTTGTAAGGGAAAAAATTTTTGAAAAAAAATGAACATTTTAATGTTTTAATTTCTAAAGGGAAGCATTTTGTGATTTTTTTTTTTCAGAAAGAGGGCATTGAAAAAAAATTGCCTTAAAATTGCCTTCAACAATTCCAATTGCGGTCGTAATAGTATTGCTGTGGTGATCTTGAATCACGTGTACGTCCACATCATAACCGCATTAGTGACTGGATCCGACAATTTCAATTCAAATCTTTTCACAAAAAAAATTAAAATTGCATACTCCTGATTTCAAATTGTCTTCTAAAGAAAAATATGACCTTTAAGCACCTCCCAACTAGTACCTTGTCCATTTCTTCCGGTCAAGCAACCAGACTCATTTTTTTTATTGCTTTCAACATTCACTTCCATTTGTTGGGTGCAACCAACCAGACCCAAATCTCTGAAATACTTTTTGAAACAGCACACCACTTGTTCGACACAACTCCTCTCTCAAACAAAATGCCACCATCGTCACTCTCGGACCCACTTCAGCCCAAACACCCAACGACCGACGTGTCTCAAACTAGATAAAATGGAAGAAAAGGTTGATACCAAGACACCCTTTCAAATAGTATGCTTTGAGATGAAGACTCTTTCTTGTTCTTCCAAGCATGGTTTCCTTGGTTTTGGGACTTTGAGGATGCGATTTCTGGAAACTGAGACTCTAGAATGTTGAAATTTCAATGAATTGGACCTGAACATGTTTGATTATAAAAAGATTATGTTGTTGGGAGTAAACAGAGTGTCTTTGGGAGTTCAAACATTTTAATTGAACTAGTGTGGACTTGTGGAAGGAACATGGTTTGAAAGAGATTCTAGAGGCTATTGATGTATAGATTTCAGTCCTTCACTACCTCATCAGACTAATGTTTTGGTTTATGGTTGTGTTGGTGTTATCCTTGGAGGCTCCAAGAATGCATCTCCAATTAGTATTATTATAATTTGGGTAATTTACATAGTTTTTGGTTCAACTTTTTTTATATGTCAAAAAGAAATCATCAATTTTAAATGTTATATATCTTTTTTGGTTGAATTCAAATGTGATTAGTTCATTGGTGAGAAATTTATGTTGATGCCATTGGTTCGAGTGAAAGCAATACAAATCCTTTATTATGATTGATAAGTAAACATAGCATCTTGAGTTTAATTCCCTCTTATAAAACTACATCCAAAAAAAGGCCGCCTCCAAAAGCAAATCGATCTAAACATTATAATTGTTACTATAGTAGAATAAAATTCTATTAGAATGATATACCAACCAATGTCTGGTTTTTCATCAGATTATTGGAATATAAAATGAAATAACATTGCTTAAAGTTGTATAAAAAATGAATAGTCATCTATTCTTAATAAAGCTAACATAATGTACCTACAAAACAATCATCTTTATAGCAATCTATACTTAATCAACTATATTAGTCATTTATTCTATCATTTAAAACTTCCATCCTGTGATCAAATGCTTACTGTCTGTCCTGAGAATTGCTACTTGGAGGTAACCAACTATTATTGCAAGTTCCCTGCAACAGAAATTATAACCCCCATGAGAAATCACTATTTTCACTTGACATATATAATAAAAAATAAACCAGTATAATCACATATACCTGACTTAAATAATTATACGACCTCATTCCTTGTAACAAGTCACTAAATGGAATTGATGGAGCATTTAAACCCCAACTGGAGGGAACTTGTTGTTATAAGAGGATATTTTTGAGTCAAAGCAACCGAATATAATATATACAACCTCTTTATATACTTATATCAATGAAACTTGAAACAAACATAACCTTAAATGCATAATAAATAATCAATGGAACGTTGAATAGAATTGTATACTGTAAGTAACTTACTGTAATAGGGGTGCAATAGGAAACAAATATGAGACTTCTTGTTAGAGAAGAGGAGGCGAGAGTATAACACCAAGTACCAATACAACTATTTTCCCTAATTACTTTTTTTATTATTATTTTATTAATTGGAATTATTTCATTGGTTGGGCTCGAGAATGATGTGTTAAGGGAGTGACCACCCAAGAATTTCTCCAATGATTTGGCAAGACTTTTTAAAGAAATCAAATTATAATAACTGAAACAGCATGATATTTCCTTAACCAGAACTTGTGGAACATTCTAAACCACAATTTTTTATTGGGTTAGAAGCTCAAACCACACAGCTTTGCATGGTTGACTGGTAGTTGTGAAGAAAGGAAAACACTTAATTTAATTAATAGAGTATATGATTACTCTTTTCACTTGTTGCTTTTTATTTTCGTTCTTCGCTTGTTATACATTCCATTGCTTCTATATGCTGCTACCTTTCTCACCTTTTTCTTCTGTATTGCCTTCATGTCATCATTATAAATTGCAATATGCAACTATAGTTGCAGCTGCAATATAAAATTTTTAGAGATCTTCACAATTTCAATTACAGTTGCAATATAAGATTTTAGATGTCTTCACAACAACATCACAACCACCATTGCAGCCAGATAGGTATGCAGCATAACAACAACCGCAATTGTAATTTAGAGCTATGCTCCCGAAAATCAAGTTAAAAAGTAGTTGATGTATTATTTTTATAAGTCAATATTAATAAATTAGTAGAGTTTTAGTTGTCCAGATTTGAACGCATGACTTCTTGATGAAATCTTCTTCGGTGTCCCTTAGCTCAGAAACCAAGCTACCTATGCGGAACTTTGAAAGTTGAATCAACAGAAAATTGGAAGCTTTTTAAGTAATTTTAAAAAAATTAGAAGATGGTCGGTGATAGGACTAGAAGGAAGAGGAGAATCCATGCATTCTCTTGTGTGAAAGCTTCATTCAAGGGTGAACATTCACTTATAGGAGGGCCAGGTTTCTCAAGGATAGTTTACTGCAACAAACAAGAACATTGTGGTGAAGGGAGTAGTAGTGTTGAGAACTATGGCGACAATTATGTTAGAACTACTAAATATACCATGATCACTTTCATCCCCAAATCATTGTTTGAACAATTTAGAAGGGTTGCCAATTTTTACTTCCTTGTTTGTGCAATCATGTCTTTCTTCCCTGTCTCTCCTTACTCAGCTGTTAGCAATGTTGTTCCTCTTGTTGTTGTGGTTGCTGTTACAATTGGGAAAGAGGCTGTTGAGGATTGGAGGAGGATGAAGCAGGTAATATTAATGTTGTTCAATTATTGTTTCTCATTAAGATGCTGTTCTTTTCTATGAACATTGTGCTAATTTTATGTTGTTGATGGAAAATGTTTTGAATAAATGGTGTTGAGAATTGTCTTTTGATAACTGGTTTTGGAAATTCTAGTTAGGGTTACTGTGGTAATTAGGGAATTATGATAGGGAAAGTGAGTATATGTTTGGCTCCACAGTGAAAATTGATTTAAGAGGTGTAAAATTGATTTTGACATGTTTGGTTTTAACTCGTGTAAAATTGATTTTTCCTCTAGAATTGATTATGATTTATAACTAGAATTGATTTTTAGCTTAGAATTTATCATTCAACTCACTTTTACATGATTGCATTCAACTCACTTTTACATGATTTTTCCTCTAGAATTGATTTTGCATGAATTTATCACTTTACCTTTAATTCACTTTTAGCCGGAATCAATTTTACAACAAACTTACTTTCAGATTTAAAACATCCAAACGTAAATTACTTCACTTCAAACTCATTTTTCAACAAATAATTTAACAAAATCGAGTTCATTCACAATTGCTTAATGCTTCCCAAAGAGATACTAATTTCTTGTTTCTAGCTCAAAGTTAGAAGGTAATTTCTTGTTTCTAGCCTTTCTAGCTCACTTTTACCTCTCATAAATAGGATCAAAACATACTCCAGGTATGATGATTTTGATTCTCTTGTATGTTTCCAACATGTTCTTGTTCAAAGTCCAAATACATTTTTTATTGTTGTTAATGTTAGCATATGCTGAAACTCTTTTAACAGAAAGAAAACAGTAGTGTTGCCAACATTTTCTTTCCAAAATAAAGTCCATAGTTGGTTGTTTTTTCTGTTATTATTGATTATTCTTAGGTATGTAATATTATCTTATGATTACATCAGGATATTGAGATGAATAACAGAAAGGCTAAAGTTCATAATGGAGAAGGTGTTTTTGAATACTCTAAATGGCGAAACCTGAAAGTTGGAGACATAGTGAAGGTTGAAAAAGATGAATTTTTTCCTGCT
>NC_021160.2:33479356-33500790 GCF_000331145.2 Cicer arietinum | reverse complement strand
CCTGCTGATCTCATCCTACTCTCATCAAACTATGAAGATTCAATTTGCTATGTTGAGACCATGAATCTTGATGGAGAAACAAATCTTAAACTGAAACACGCACTGGAAGAAACTTCCAAGTTTCAACAAGATTCTAGCTTTCAAAAGTTCAAGGCTATCATCAAATGTGAAGATCCAAATGCATATCTATATTCTTTCATAGGAAATATTGAACTTGAAAATCAACTATATCCTCTTTCACCTCAGCAGATACTGCTTAGAGACTCAAAGCTAAGGAACACAGACTTTATTTATGGTGTTGCAATTTTTACTGGCCATGATACAAAGGTTATGCAGAATTCCACTGATCCTCCATCAAAAAGAAGCAAAATCGAGAAGCGAATGGACAAGATAATCTTTTTTCTGTTCTTAGTTTTATTTTTTATTTCTTTTATTGGTTCCATTTTATTTGGATTTGAAACAAGAGAGGACCTTGAAAATGGAATAATGAAGAGATGGTACCTCAGACCAGACGATACTACAATCTACTACGATCCAAAGAGAGCGCCGATCGCGGCAATGCTGAATTTCTTGACTGCACTAATGTTGTACAGTTACTTGATTCCAATTTCTTTGTATGTATCCATTGAAATTGTGAAATTTATTCAAAGCATCTTCATCAACCACGACGTGCACATGTATTACGATGAAACTGATCAGCCTGCACACGCTCGTACCTCAAATTTGAACGAAGAACTTGGCCAAGTTGATACTATTCTTTCAGATAAAACAGGAACATTGACTTGCAATTCTATGGACTTTGTCAAGTGTTCGATTGCTGGGATCGCCTACGGGCGAGGTGTTACAGAAGTTGAGAGAGCTCTAGCAAGGAGAAAAGGATTACATTTAAGTCAAGATATGACAGAAGATGGCAATGTTGCAGAGATTTCCGAAGCAAAGTCTTCCATTAAAGGTTTTAACTTCATAGATGAAAGGATTATGAATGGAAATTGGGTCAAGGAACCCAATGCCAATGTAATCCAGAACTTCCTGCGGTTGTTGGCTGTGTGCCATACAGCGATACCTGAAGTTGACGAAGACACAGGCGAAGTTTCATATGAAGCTGAGTCACCTGATGAGGCAGCTTTTGTAATTGCAGCCAGAGAACTTGGATTCGAGTTTTACGAAAGGACTCAGACAACTATTTCGCTGCACGAGTTCCATTATATATCAGGCAGGACAATTAGAAAGTATGGTTTTTGTTCTTATATATATGTAATCTTGGTTTTCAATATCTTAACATTTATCAGCAGTTAAAACCTGTGTTTTGCATTAAAAAGTGAATATATGTCACTTTTTCAGGTGCTATAAACTTTTAAATATATTAGAGTTTAGTAGTTCAAGAAAACGAATGTCTGTTATTGTAAGAGATGAGGAGGGGAAACTACTACTGCTTAGCAAAGGTGCTGACAGGTTTGCAAATTTGTTCATTACTTATAGATGTATAGTGCACGATTATCATTTTGAATCGGGTTTGGATGTTTGAAATATTGAACTGTTTATTTTTTGTGGGTGGTTTTCAAAATCAGTGTCATGTTTGAAAGACTTGCAAAGAATGGAAGGGAGTTTGAAGAAAAGACTAAGCAACACATTAATGAATATGCTGATGCTGGTTTGAGGACCTTGATACTTGCCTATCGCAAACTCGATGAAGAAGAGTACGACGATTTTAATAAAGAATTGATGGAAGCCAAGAGGTTAGTAAGTGATGATCGGGAGCAGATTGTGGAGGAAGTATCAGAAAAGATCGAGAAGGATTTAGTTCTTCTTGGTGCCACTGCAGTTGAAGACGTACTTCAAAAAGGGGTATGATACAAATAGTAGTTTTCCTTCTGTCTCTAGAGGAAAAAAAAAAATACTGCTTTTAAATTTTTTTCAAGTTGGTATTTGTATAATTTGAATTTTGAAATTAGCCATGTCTTATGCTGTCATAAGAAATTGCAATACATTTTTAGCTGTGCTCTTAGTATTGAAGTTGCATTTGTGGCGCATATTGTCAAGGTTCTCAGGCTGTGGATTGTTTATATGAGCTTGAACAACCTCATCATTGAACACTTATTAATCTGTTTTTTTCATATAGGTTCCTGAATGTATTGACAAGCTAGCACAAGCAGGAATTAAGTTATGGGTTTTGACTGGTGATAAAATGGAGACAGCAATCAATGTTGGGTAAGTTCAAACTATATCAATAGATTTTCAAATCCTTTGTGATAATAATATGGGTGAGCCCTAAACATATGTGGTCCACCGCGAACTAGTACTTACAAATCATCGGAAATTTAACGACGGTCGGCCATACTCTTCAAAAGTTAATGACTCTCCTCGTCTATATGAAAGACGGTAACTTGATTGATGTCGATTGAATACAAGCTACATATTCTTTCCCCTTATTTTTATCAAACTGGTATCATTTAAGAAACTATCTCAGTCATGGAAATATAGATGACCATTTACGTTTACTTCTAAGAGATGACATCTGTAATCGTTGGAATTTTGAACATTTTTCAACTATTGGTCCATGGTAGACCGTGGTCCATATTAGAATTTGCCTAATAATATGATTACTGATTTGATGATTTTTGTGTGACCTTAGGTTTGCTTGTAGTTTGCTAAGGCAAGGAATGAAGCAAATTAAAATTAGTTCAGACACTGTAGAAACCAAATCTCTTGAGAAAGTGGAAAACAAGTCTGCTGCTGATGAGGTAATTGCTAGAAACATTGTAAATATATCATTATGTCATAAATAAAAGGCTTAATTTTAATTTTGGTCCCTCTATTATTACCAATTCATGGAATTGGTCCCCTATTTTAAAAGTTGACAATTTTGGTCCCTCCCTCATATTTTTGAACTAAAAAATAACGATTTGACATATTTAGTGACATGACATACAATTCTATGATATAGAATCATCTAGATGCATTAATTATTCATATGTGTTCACATGTAGCAATAAGATCTATATGATTGTGTTTATTAGTTGATTTTTTATTTAATTTTATTTGTATTTCGGGAAAGAATCAAATCACTCTGATTTGATTTATGTCCTAACTTATTTTTATTTTATTCTCCGCATTCATTAGATAGCTGGAAGCATTATATATATGTGTGTGTGTACTTTTTCAGTTTCAAGAATAATAAGAAATTTTTCTTCCCTCTTTTGTTTTAACATAGCTTCACCCTAAAACACATGGACTCGATCCTGTGGCAATTGACCATGTCCTCACAAGAAACTGTAAAAAATTATTCCTCCACTACTACAATACCAGAAAAAAAAATTCTGGTGACCCTAAAATCATGTCAACCTCTACCACAAATGATCCACTTTCCATAAACTTTGGTTTACAGCTTCTAATCCAAAAGCTGAATGACAGAAACTATGTTGAATGAGCCCAGACTGTGAAGTTAGCTCTTGATTGCAAGGGAAAATTAGGCTACTTGGTTGGAGACACTCCTCAACTAGAGAAGACTGATCCAGCCTACCAAAAATGGAAGTCAGAGAACTTCCTAATCAGTTGGTGGCTAATTTACTCAATGGAATCGTCCATTGGGAAGTGCTACCTATTCATTCCACTAAAAAATAAGTGTGGGAAGCTGTACGCGATCGCTATTCTGACTTGGATAACTCCTCACAGATTTATGAACTTAAGACTCGTTTGTCGCAGTCCAAACAATGAGACAAAGATGTCGCACCATTCTTTAATCTCTTGGTTGTCCTTTGGCAGGAGTTTGACCAATGTTATGAGGATGATTGGGAGAATTTCAAAGATGCAAACAGATTTAAGAAAAGAGAAGAAAATGATAGGGTTTATATGTTTCTAGCAGGACTCGATCCAGAACTTGATGAAGTTCGAATTATGCTGCAAAACTCTGATAGTACAAGGGTGCAAGAAATTGAGAGTTCTGCTATGGCTGCAAAGGATACGAAGCAAATGGAGAAAAGAAAAAACGACCTTGGTGTGATCATTGTAGACGATCATGGCACACTAAGGAAACTTGTTGGAAACTGAATGGAAAATCACCCAACTAGAATAAGAAGCCAAATGGAGAGGGTAGGGCCTTCCAAGCTGCAAATGGAGAAAATGTGGAGAATAAAGTCAACTTTGAGACATCTCCTGTAACACCCCGGCAATTACCGTTACCGGCGGTGCTACCTCACGACCTTCTCGTGTGGAGGCGGTACTTATCCCCTAGGTACCGGGCTCGAATCCCACGGAAGGCAAAAACTCGCTATTTCCAACGGAGTGGTTAGGGGGGGGGGGGGGGGGGGGGGGGGGGGGGGGGGGGCGAGAAGGTCACCTGTATAAGCTCTTTACCTCTATGTTAGTTACTTCTTCATCCTATCTTGCTCAAAAAGGTATCTCTTTTTGTCTTCTGTTTTTTTAAGTTCTTAACCAAATTCAAAAACTCCATGGATCATCAATTCTAGAGCCACTGACCATATGACAGTTTGTTGAAAATTGTTTTCCACTTATAGTTGTGCAGGTCATAAAAAGGTAAAGATAGATGATGGTACTTTTTCCACCATAGCTGGAGTTGATGCTATCCCTATTCCTAAAACTCTAACTCTTCACAATGTTCTTCATGTTCCAAATTTGTCATGTAACTTGTTGTCCATAAGCAAATTAACCCAAGATCTTAACTATTTGGCTATTTTTAACCCAGATAATTGTCAATTTCAGGAGTTGAAATCGGGGAGGATTACTGGCAGTGTTAAAGAGGTTAATGGTCTCTATATCATCGATGATGAGGCTGATCTAAAAGAGGAATTTCATAGTAATTGTCTCAACTCAGTTTTGGTTCATAATAATGAAGAAATAATGTTATGGCATTATAGGTTAGGACACACAATTTTTTTGTATTTGAAGCACTTATTTCCCGAGTATTTTAAGAATAAAAACCCAGATTAGCTTTTCTGTGAAGTTTGCCAATTTGCAAAGCATCATCATTCTTCTTATTCTCCTCAAGCACATAAACCATCTAGTCCATTCACATTAATTCGTAGTGATGTTTGGGGACCCTGTAGAGACCCTACTCCTAATAGAAGAAGATGGTTTATTACCTTCATAGATGATCACACTCGATTAACTTGGATTTACTTAATGAAAACAAAATCTGAAGTTGAAAGTATCTTCAAAAGTTTTTTTCAAATGATTTTGACCCAATTTCAAGTAAAAATCAAAATTCTCCGTAGTGATAATGGAAGGGAATATTTTAATAAACACTTAAATGAGTTTTTCCTACAATAAGGTATCATTCATCAAAGTTCATGTGTGGATACTCCACAACAAAATGGAGTTGTTGAACGAAAAAATAAACATCTCCTTTAAATTGCTAGGGCATTGTTGTTTCAAAATAAGGCTCCAAAGTAGTTTGGGGAGAAGCAATTCTCACTAGAACATATTTGATAAATAGGATGCCTACCAAAATTTTAAATTACAAAACTCCATTTGATGTTTTCTCAAGTCTATTTCCTAATAATAAACTTTCATACACTCTACCCCTAAAGATATTTGGATGTATTGTTTTTGTTCATATTCATGATCCGAATCAAGGAAAACTTGAGCCTAGAGCAAGAAAATGTGTTTTTATTTTCTATGCATCCAATCAAAAAGGATACAAATGTTTTGAACCTATTTCCAAAAAGATTTTTGTGACTACGGATGCAACTTTCTTTGAAAAAAAACTCCTTTTTTTTTTTTGGTAATCATCTTCAAGGGGGGATAATAGAAGAAGATGATGTTCAATATTTAAAAATTGAAAATATGAATTTTCTAAACAATTTGGCAAAAAAACATATTGCGAGAAAAATAGCATAACATAATCCTATTTGAAAATACTAGAAGTTGAGGAAAGTAACAAAACAAAATTCCTTGGTGAATCTAGTCAAGAAAGCCATGAACATGATATTCAAGAAAATGTCTTGACAGAACTAGAAGTTGAGAATGAGAGTTGAAATTGGTAACAAAGGTATCCAACCCTTTGACCGCATATACTTAAGGAAAAAAGTGCCTCAGAGAAGAGAACCTCAACACTGCCAAACATCCAAGGATCCAACAGGTAAGAGTCTTTCTAATTCTGTTGTACCCTTTCAAAATTCTAAAAATTCTTATCATAATAATCTTGTCTTTGCTAAACCTATTCCCAATTATTTTTCCCCTTTAGAACCTACCTTTGATGATTCTAGTCTACCCAATGCTGTTAGAAGATGGATAAGAGCATGTACAAAATATCCTATCTCTAACTTTATATCTTATGACAAATTATCCCCCACTTTTAGAGCTTTTACTTGTGAACTAACAAAAACAGAGATCCCAAGAGATATACAACAAGCTCTAAGGGTATCTAAGTAGAAATTAGTTGTCTTAGAGGAGACGAGTGCTCTTATAAAAACTTGGAAAGAGGTGGATCTACCTAGAGTAAAGAAAACTGTGGGTTACAATTCGGTGTTCACCATAAAACACAAGGCTGATGGATCAGTAGAGAGGTATAAGACCAGACTAGTTGCCAACAGCTTTGCACAAACTCATGGTATTGATTACTCATAAACTTTTTCTCTTGTTGCTAAACTTAACACCATTAGAGTTCTTTTATCTTTAGTCGTTAACTTGGATTGACCATTACAGCAGCTACATGTAAAAAATGCGTTTTTAAATGGAGATTTAGAGGTTGAAATCTATATGGATTCACCCCCCGGGGTTTGAATTTAAATTCAACCAAAAGGTCTGCAAGCTTCAGAAGTCTCTTTATGGCTTGAAACAGTCACCTCGAGCTTGGTTCGAAAGATCCACCCAATTTGTTAAGAAGCATGGATATTCTCAGTGTCAAAGCGATCACACCATGTTTGTGAAACATTCTTCCGAAGGTAAAATGGCTATAATGAAATAAAAATTTGAAGGCATCTATTGCTGCTGAGTTTGAAATTAAAGGGATTGTTGTATCACATCATAAATATATTTTAGATCTTCTAAAAGAAACTGGGATGATTGGTTGTAGACCATCTGATACTCTAATAGATCCTAATCAGAAAATTGGTAGTGATGGTAGTGGTTATCCCGTGGATACATCTCCATGTCAAAGATTAGTAGGAAGACTAATTTATCTATCTCATACTCATTCAGATATAGCATTTTTTGTTAGCTTAGTGAGTCAGCTTATGCTCTCACCTCACAAAGAACATTTAGAGGTTGTTTACCGTATTCTAAGGTATCTCAAAAGTTTCTCCCATAAGGAGACTGTTTTTCCAAAAAAACTGATCAACAAGGCATTGAGGTATTTACAGACGCAGATTGGGCAGGGTCCATCACGGGTAAAAAGTCAACATTTGGTTACTGCACATTTGTTTGGGGAAACTTAGTTACTTGGAGGAGCAAGAAACAAAATGTAGTAGCTAGAAGCGGTGCAAAGGCAAAATATAGGGCAATGGCCCAAGGTGTTTGTGAAATCTTATGGCTTCAAAGAATCTTAGACAACAAGGCAGCAATTAGTATTTCTCAAAATCCTGTTCAACATGACCGAACCAAACATGTTGAAATTGATAGACATTTTATAAAAGAGAAAATAGATGCAGTTTTATTTGCATGTCTTTTGTCTGTACTTCACAACAAGTTGCTGATATCCTTACCAAAGGTCTGTTTAGGCCCAATTTTGAATTTCTTGTAAATAAGTTGGGCATGCTAGACGTATATGTACCAACTTGAGGAGGGGTGTTGAGTTATTTGTATTTTGGAAAAGAATCAAATCACTCTGATTTGATTTATTTCCTAATTTATTTTTCCTTTATTCTGTGCATTCATTAGATAGCTAGTAGCATTGTATATATATATGTACTATTTCAGTTTCAAAAATAATAAGAAATTTGTCTTCCCTCTTTTGTTTTAACTTAGCTGCACCATAAAACACAATATGTCATTAGTTAAATAAAAAATATGAAAAATTTTTGAAATTGAAAGCTAAGTTTTTATGGTGTTTTATTCCAATTTCATGAGTATTAATCATTCTACACCGTCTATCATATATCACGTTATTTAAAACATCACACATCATCAGTTTTTAGTTAAAAAAACCAAAGAAATGGACTAAAATTGTCGACTTCTAAAATAGGGGACCAATTTTGTAAATTAGTAAAAATAGGGTGATTAAAACTACAAATAAGTCTAAAATCTTTAGGTAGTCATGAAAAGAGTGGAGAAAGCACTTGCAAAATAAAACATATAACATCTAACCCCATGGAAATTGATTGAATATGCAGGCAATTAAGGAAAATGTTGTTTGTAAATTAAGGGAAGGAAAGGAATTACTAGTTACATCTAATGCAAACTCTGAGGCATTAGTTCTGATAATTGATGGGAAATCTCTCACATATGCACTTGAAGATGATATAAAGGACTTGTTTCTTGCACTTGCCGTTGGTTGCACATCGGTTATATGCTGTCGTTCATCTCCGAAGCAAAAAGCACTTGTATGCTCTCTTTTATAAGTTCAAGTTTCTGAAGTTTATTTCTAATCATTATAGTTACTCCCTTCGTCTTACCATGAGTGTCATTTAAGGTTTTTGCACAGTATTAAGAAATGTAATAATTAGAAGAAAGAGATAACTCATTTTATCAAACTTTTTCTCTATTATCAATGTAAACTGCCTATCTTAACTTTTGAAAATGAAAATTTCTTTTATACAATATATTTTTGCTAAAATGATAGTTATTATGAGACGGAGTGAGTATACTTTTTCATACTTAAGCCCGGCCGGCAGCATATACATACTTTAAATGAAACTGCAGAATTTTATTTTACTTCAAGTTTAGTACTGCAAAATAAGGGCCAATGATAGCCTTCTACTATGGTGATTTGCACATTTCCAATATCTAAAGTCATTTCTATTATTACAATTATGTAGGTTACTAGACTAGTAAAACTTAAAACAGGTTGTACTACTCTAGCAATTGGTGATGGTGCAAATGATGTTGGAATGCTACAAGAAGCAGATATTGGGATTGGTATCAGTGGTGTTGAAGGAATGCAGGTAAATCAAAATTATTGCTTCTTACAACCAAATTATTTGGTCTTTTTAGTTAATAAATTCTCACTTCTTTTTTATTTCACTAAATTTCCAGGCAGTTATGTCTAGTGATATTGCAATTGCTCAATTCCGATATCTAGAGCGTTTACTTCTTGTGCATGGACATTGGTGTTACAGAAGAATCTCATCAATGGTAACAAATATTACACTACTACACAAGCTTCTCCATTTAGTATATGTTCATACACAAACATTGGTTATTTACAAACAGCAATGTTTATGACAATTATTCATCACAAGCTTCTACATTTAGTATATGACAACTATTTTACTGTGACAATTGAAGTTAATCTCTCAGTACACATTCTTTGAACTAATAAAACTGTGTTGAATTATTTTCTATTTGCAGATCTGTTACTTCTTTTACAAGAATATTGCCTTTGGCTTCACTATATTCTTCTATGAGATCTATGCCTCATTCTCAGGACAAGCTGCATACAATGATTGGTTCCTATCACTATATAATGTATTCTTCACTTCACTTCCTGTAATTGCCTTAGGACTATTTGACCAAGATGTCTCTCCTAGATTATGTCTCAAGGTAGCCTTTTGAAAAATCAATTTCTTTGCTTTAACATTCTGTTTGAAATTTCATTTCCTCATGTATACTTAGTATGGCAATGGGGCAGGGCCAGGGTTTGCCTCCTCCATCCCCACCCTCAACTTATAATATTGGAAAAACCCGCACCCTTAGTCGGTCAAGGTGTGGTTTCCCTGTCAAAGTTGGAGCGGGTTCACACAAATTTCCGAATTTGTAGGAAATTACGATAGATTACCCCTCTCTCGATCCTAATACGAGTGACATGTTTGACAATATTTCTCTACCGTCCTTTTTATTAAGAGACACATGAAAAAAAAAACACAGCCCGAAGAACTATCATAAAAGTTGTTAATATTAATTTATCTTCTAAAAATGCTCTTATCATTCGTCAATTAAGTTTTGTAAAAATTAAGTTTTTAAATTAATTACGGGTATTTAAGGAAATTTAAAAATTAATACACTTTAAAATTGTACTTCTATTAATATATTAAGGATTACAAAAGTAATCAATATTATCTTAATCTCATGTCATTTTTCTTTGTGTATTAATTTTTCAGTTCCCATTATTATACCAAGAAGGTGTACAAAATGTCTTATTTAGCTGGAAAAGGATTCTAGGTTGGGCATTCAATGGAGTAATGAGTTCTACCATAATATTTTTCTTCTGCATCAATGCAATGGAGAATCAAGCATTCCACAAAGGAGGTAAAGTAGTAGGACTTGAAATTCTTGGTGCTACAATGTACACTTGTGTTGTATGGGTAGTGAATTGCCAAATGGCATTATCCATTAGTTACTTCACTTACATACAACATATATTCATTTGGGGTGGAATTCTTTATTGGTATGTATTCCTCCTAACATATGGAACTATTTACCCTTTATCAACCACTGCTTATAAAGTCTTAATTGAAGCTTGTGCACCAGCACCATCTTACTGGCTTAATACTCTCCTTGTTCTTGTTGCTTCACTCATTCCATATTTGGTATATGCTTCAATCCAAATGAGATTCTTTCCTATGTTCCATCAAATGATACATTCGATATACAACGATGGTGAAGCAACTGATCTGGAATACGTTCATGTTGTTCGACAGAGATCAATAAGGCACATGACAGTTGGGTTCACAGCTCGTTTTGAAGCATCCAAGACTTTAGTACTACCATAGTTACTGTATTTTACGGGTGTTAAATTCCTACCGCTTAAAATAGTTTCGGACTTGAAACTTGAAGCAAGAGGCAACTCCACTAAATGTTACATTCTGATAAACTTTAGAACTATAAGTTATTGCACCTATTTATAGCTCTAATTTGTGACATTCTTGAGTTGATGTAAAAGGTTATTTGCATAAATAAATGTAGTTTGCTAGTTAGTTAAGTGTTGGTGTCTTTCTAGTGAATTAGAATATTTTAAGTGTTAATTTGCACAAGGAACAATGAATGGAGAAGTCTACAGATATGCTACAAGTTGTTGCAACACATTGGTGCACTATTGTAGAGTATTAATGAAGTTCATAGTTGTAGGTCCGGTTGGGAGTAATTTTTGTCCTTGATTTTGAAGATATTTTATCAGTAAATAATGACAATATTATTGTATTAATGAGGTGTCCTTGCTTTTTGGATAATGGGCCAAAGGAACTAGTATTGGAAAAAGGAGAAAAATCTAAAAAAGAGGGAAAAGTTGTACTACATTTGTCCTATGTATGGACAAAAGTGTGAAAAATATGGGACATAGATTGCAGCCCTAATTTCATTGCTCCACCAACCCTAATATCCATTTTTCATTATGCCTCACTACAATACATCACCTTCATCCATCTATCAACTCATTTTTTGAGTCATTCTCATTTATTCTTGAAGATTTGAAGCTATTAAGAGGTTGTACTATTGCTTATGTATGTTTCGTTTGCTGCCATCGTATTTCCTCTTTCGTATATTTCATTTCTTCATTGATTTGTGATGTAATGAACTCCATGATGTTTTATCATCTTTTATTTTTTATGTTTAAGCTCAATATGAACTAAACCTTTATGTAGTTAAGGAGTAATGAGGTTATATGAAGTTTGCACTTTAGTATGTTGTATTTGTGATTTGCTTTCTCTTAAACAAACTATTTTAATCCAATCTTTAAAGCTTAAACTGGTCAATTAGGTTTTATTATTAGTCTTTTGAGCTTGTAAAATGATAAAGATGGAAATACTTGATTTAATATGGATTAAGTTAATATGCTTGAAAAAGATATTAATGTTAAATGGTTAGGAATAACATTTAAGTCCATTGGGAAGTTGATATGCTAAAATAAAGTGTAACATGATATGATGTGTATTGTATGAACCTAGGGATGATAATAATTCACTAATTATCATGATGATTGTGCTGGAAAACCCCTAAGATGAATTTGGTGCCATAAAGGTTATATCATGCTACTATAGAGAGAAAAACAGAAGAAATGAGGGTTTGAATTGTGCTTTGTTTTAAAATTTTAATTAAAAACAAATTAAATAATAGTAATGTTGAAAGCAAGCATAAGTAAAACGATACGTAAAGAGATAAAGAGAGAAACACAAGTTAGTTTATTTTGGTTCATCACCAACACGATAACTACATTTTATCCCTTACCAAAAAATAATTTAATCTACTATTCACCAATAGTATCACAAGCCCATTGAAGATCTTATAGTCAAATTGACTATGTTCAAGTCTTCTTCAACCTTCTAATTTAGTATGTTCAAGTTGTTGAGGGCAGAAGCCACTACTGAGCCAAGTTACAACAATGTTTTAAATTGGGTTTCGGACAAATTCTCAAACAAGAGTGTTTACAAAATTGCTTTCAGAAGGTATTCTAATAATTCTAGGTTTCTCAACACTTATAGGTAATACAAGAATTTTTCACGAGTTTGTATCTATGACTACAAGGATTTTTATCTTGCTGTTTTTGTGTTGTCTTATTGTAGTTTTAGTGACGATCATGAATCCTTTTATAGAGAAGCTTTTAGTCCATTAGGATTTCTGACCGTTTTTGTGATTGCATGAAATCAATATATTAATTAGTAACTTGTATCAAATCTTCAAAGCTTTTGAATTAGCATTAAAAGCTTGTCCAAATATGTCTTCATAATTGATTTAACGTATCTTGATATAAGTGGCAGGAAGACCAAATGATGACACTATTAGAGGATGTCATGTGCTTCATCAGTCAGATGATAAGTCTACTATAATGAGCATATGATGTTCGAATATTGACTTTATCAGACATTCAATTTGTACACCAAGGTTATTAGACGTTGATTCATCAGAATGAGCTTGTATCAGTAGATTTGGTAGAGGTGTGTTAAGAATGCATTTGTTACGGTGAGTTATAGCTTAATAGATATTTTTGAGCGTTGCCTTAATTTTCTTATTTATATTATCTTTTTACGAAAGAATGCATCGTAAAGACTTTAAAGTTCATGAAAAGGGTTTCCACAGTTAATTTAATTTATTATCACAATAAATTGTTCTCACAAAATAATTTTTGTTAACATCAAAATTATTAAGGATCATTGTTCTTCAAACAAACTTTGTTCTAACAGCTACAACATACAAGCGCATGTAAATTGATTTATAACCAAGTTAAATCCTTAACTACCCTTTTTCATATGAAATTAGATCAAGGGTCTCTTACTTTAATCAGCATTTTAATCCTAAAATCACCTTAATTGTTACTCTAAAATGTGTTCTTTTTATTTTATAACAAAAAGATCATTTTTCAAGAAAAACTTTTAAATAGGTAACATAATCAATTCTCGCGGGAACGATATTTTACCTACACTTTATAACTTGTTTTTGGATTGTATATATTTGCACAATTAATTTACACAATTGGCGAGTCCATATTTTATCTTATTTTTGTGCTACAATTTTGGTGTGGAATTCGTCAATGTATCTAGACTTTAATCTTGTTTTTCTATATGTTCTTACTAGTTGCTATGTGTAATGTTTCTCTTTTGTATTGTTGGAATTAAGATATATTTAAGCCTTATTTTTTAACATTGGACTTTGATAAAAATTATTATGATTATGATTTGAGATTTAGTTCAGATTAACGACTCTTTTCTCTTATATTTTAATCCTAATTCAGATTAACACTTATTAGTCTCAATACCAATGAATGAACTCAATAAAACATTGGTATTGAGTTCATTCATTTATTAGTCTCTAGAGGATGGAATCAAGTAGAGCTCATCTTTAATGCTTTTACTATTATTTATTAAACATAATTTATTTTATTTTTTTTTTTTGTAACAATTGTATTTCAAATTATCAAACAAATATGGTTCCTTGTTCAATCTAGTAATTTAGAGTTAATATTAATTCACAATTTCCGAGTTCGACATATGGTACCATATATTATTTGCAACTATTCAGTACACTTGCTGAAATCGTTGGCATATTTTTGGCGCCGTTGTTGAGGATTGTCATTTTGTTATTAATTCACATTTTGAATTTCTTCCTTAAACTTTCTTGCTTTTATTTTATTATTTTTATCTCTCAATTACTTATTATATCTAACTTTGTATGTGAGGTCAGACCTCATGTGATCTTCTCTTTGATCTAGAAATCCAAAAGACTGCAAAAGTTTATCTAAAGAAAGTGAGAGATAGGGCCAGTGAAGGAAGAAACAAATAATAAAATCAAATACGTGCAAAAGAGACTAACACTGAATTCCCACTAGGATAATAGAGATGGAAAATGTTCCGCCACCACATTGTACTCTAGGTGACTTTAGTAGAAGAAATAATATATATTGGGCAAATGACACATGGATTTCAACCAGCAAACCAAGTTGCTTTTGAAATAAATCCGAGAAATATACCATGTACCCCCTATTTAACTTCCCACACTATTTTTATAGAAATACAATTTTATCCTTTTAATTAAATAAAATTTTAAAATATTCGAAAGTTTTGAAAAATTCGAGGCAATTTTCAAAATTTTCGAAACTTTCAAAATATTTAAAACTTTCGAAATAGAAAACTCTAAATTTTTTGATATTTTTCGGAAGTTTCCAATTTTCGAAATGATGATTACATTTCGAAAATTTGGAAAGTTTCGAATATTTCTAAATCTGAAAAATTTTGAAAGTTTTCAAATCTAAAAATTTTCGAAATTTTCCTATTTCGAAAGTTTTGAATTGTTCGAAAGTTTCGAAAATTCTAAAATTTTCTCTATTTCAGAAGTTTCGAAACTTTCAAATTAATCAAAAATTTCAAAATTTTTGATCAATTCTGGAAAAATACATTTCGAAAGTTTTAGATTTATCAAAAGTTTTGAAAATATCAAAATATTCGGAAAAAATTACGTTTCGAAATTTTCCTGTTTATCAAAAGTTTCTAAAATGTCAAAAAGTTCACGTTTTTATATTTCAAAAGTTTGAAAATTTTGGAAGTTTCGAAAAATAAAGTGAATAATGGAGTGGTTAATTTTTTTAATGGACAAAATGGTATTTTCATTTGAAATGGGGGGTGAGAAGTTAAAGTGAGAGGGTGCATGGTACATTTCTCAATAAATTCATATGTGCTAAGGGCCCTCAAAACATTCCAATTCTCAGCTGCTAAAAGTGAAAATTCAAATAACCATCTCATTAACTTCTATGAAACTTGTGGCAAAGAGATTGGCTTTCCTCCATTACATATGAGACAAATAATACTTGGAATGATCTAGAAGACCAATTTTTGAATTGCTTTTTCCCATCTCATAATTTATAAATAAATAAAAAGAGAGAAAAAATCACAAGCTTTGAACAACAAGATGCTGAGTCTTTATGTGATGCTTGGGAGAGATACAAGTACTTCTGAAGAGATGTCTTGGGCATGGTTTTGATGAATTACCTCAGATGCAAACACTTTGTCATGGGTTAAGACCTCAAACCAGAATGTTACTTGGTGCATCTATAGGACGGTCTTCGTGTTCAAAATCAAAAGAAGATGTCCGAGAATTGATTGAAAATATGACTTGAAATGAATATTGTGTGTTGAATGATTGGGGTTCTTTGAAGAAAGGAATTCTTGAGTTGGATATTGATAGTGATTTTTTAGAAAATTCAAAAGTATTGTCTATGCAAATAAACAACCTTACTAAGCAACTTGAAGCGCTTAAAACTACTCTTACATCTCCAACAAATGTTAAGGTGTGACTTTTGTGGTGAAGGACATGTTAATGGAGAGTGTAACCCTACAGGTGAATTGGAAGAGTAAGTGAATTTCATGGAAAAATTCCCAAAGCATGGAATAATCCATACTCTAATACTTACAATCCAAGTTGAGGAATCACCCAAAATTTTCTTTGAAACACCAAAACCAAATTTGTTTTCAATGGCAACAAGATGGTTACCAAGAAGATTCTTCAAATCAACCACCAGCTCCGGAGGAAAAAATTGATTGGGTGATATCTATTGAGAAAATGGCTACGCAAACATCTTCATTTATGGAGGTGACACATGCTAGTTTCAAGATTCAATAAGCTAGCTTTAAAAATCAAGAGGCATCTATTAGAAATTTAGAAACTCAAGTGGGCCAAATAGCTAAGCAAAGCACTACGGACTCCTAGTTCTCTTCCTAGTGATGATATCACTATGCTAACGAGTCTGTGAATGCTCTTACAACTCAAAGCAAAAGAGTAATTAAGCCTTCAATAGAAAAAAAGAAAGTAGTTGTTGTCAATCCAAGTAGTGAAACATCCATAGTAAAGAGTGAGCCTCCCAAGGTACTAGAAGAGTCTAATGTGCAAGAAAAGGGAAAGTCACCCAATTCAATTATCAAATTACTATATCCTCAAAGGTTAAAGAAAGAGTAGGATGAGAAACATATTGGTAAATTTTTGGATGTGTTCAAGAAACTCCATTTCAAAATCCCTTTTGCCAAAACACTTTAACAAATGTCCATATATGTTAGATTTATAAAATATATTTTGTCTAAAAGAAGGATAATTGGTGATAAGGAGACCATTATGCTCGTTGAGGTGTGTAGTGCAATTCTACAAAGAAAGCTTCCACCCAAGCTTAAGGATCCTAGAAGATTCTCTGTTCCCTGCACTATTGGAGTTTTAACTGTTGGGAATGCCTTATGTGATATTGGAATAAGTTGTAGTATCATGTCTCTCTCGATTTACAAAAAATTCGAAATTGGCCAAGTCATAGACACCATGATAACCTTGCAATTTGTTGATTATTTAATGAAACATGTGTATGGTGTTGTTTAAAATGTCTTAGTGAAGATTGCCAAAAAAAAAATCCCGATTGATTTTGTAGTTCTTAACAAAGAAGAAGATGGTAATATTCCACTTATTTTAGGAAGTCATTTTGTTGCAGCTGGTAAAGCTCTGATAAATGTGGCTAATGGAACTTTGACATTGAAAGTCCAAGAAGAAACCATTACATTCAATGTTTTGTGACAATGGAGCATCCAAGAGATAATGAGGGTGTATTTGAATTGAAGTTATTGATTCCATCATTGACAGGGGATTTTAAAACAAAACACCATTTTTGCTTCTTGAGAATGCTCTTATCATTCCAAAAGAGAAAGTTGAAGAGATTTTTATCTTAAAGTGAAAGAAGCCATTTCTATGTTAGATGCTTAACATTCTTATTCTCCTCATGCACCTCGAAAGTGGGAGGTGTTGACAGTTAAGGAAGATGACACCATGGAAAAAGTGACGAAACACTAGTGGTTAAGCTCAAGAAATTTCCACCTCATTTGAAATATTTATTTCTTGGTGAATGTAATATTTATCATGCTATTATTAACTCTCATTTAAGCCAATTACAACAAAAAAATACGTTATTGAGAATTTTGAGAGGGCGCAGAGGTACCATTGGTTAGTCCATTGAAAATTTGAAAGGCATAAGCCCTTATTTTTGCATGCACATTTTTTTTATGGAAGAAGATCAATACAAGTGGTTCAACCTCATTGATGGTTGAATCTAGCTATGAAGGAAGTGATCAAAAAAGAAGTTGTCAAGCTCCTTGAAGCCAACCTCGTTTATCCCATTTTGAATAGTAGTTGGGTGAGTCTCGTCCAAGTTGTTCCTAAAAAGGGCAAGATCACTATGATTATGAATGACAAGAATGAATTAATCTCGACTCGGACGATCACCAAATGGAGAGTTTGCATTGATTACAAAAGGCTAAATAGTGCTACAAGGAAATATCACTTTCAATTTCCTTTCATCGATCAAATGCTATAGAGGTTGGTAGGTCATGATTTTTATTGCTGATTGGACGGGTATTCTAGTTACAACTATATTCTTGCATCACAAGTGAATCAAGAAAAGACTACTTTCACATGTCCATATGGGATATTTGTCGATTGAAGTATGATTATCGGGTTTTTTAATGCATTGGCTACATTTCAAAGGAGTATGATGTCATTCTGCTTCGATATGATTGAAAAATATATCGAAGTATTTATGGATTACATCTATGTTTTTGGTCATTCTTTTGATGATTGTTTAAATAACTTGTCTCTTGTTTTGGAAAGGTGTGGAAGAACTAATTTGTCTTAAATTGGGGGGAAAATGTCATTTCATGGTAAGAGAGGGAATTATTTTAGGTCACCGTATATACCACAAGGGAGTTGAGGTTGATCAAGTAAAAGTTGAAGATATTGAAAAACTTCATTTTCCTATCAATGAAAAAGGCATCGAAGTTTTTCTAGGTCATGTTGAATTTTATAGGAGGTTCATAAAAGATTTTTCTAAAACTATCGAACTTCGTACAAATTTGTTTGTGAAATATTTTTCTTTTGTGTTTAACGTTGAATGTTTAGATGTTTTTAAAACTTTGAAGCATATAGTAGTCGCTGCCTTCATCTTCACTGCACTTAATTGGTCATTACCTTTTGAAATTATGTGTTATGCAAGTCATAATGCAGTTGGGGTAGCCTTAGGACAAAAAAAAAAAGATAAGTTGTTGCATATGATTTATTATGATAGTCATGTTTTGAACCCTACACAACTTAATTATGCCCCCACTAAAAAAGATATTTTGGTTGTAGTTTATGCCTTTGATAAATTTTGTTCATACTTGTTGTGATTTAAAGTGATTGCTTAAACTGACCATGATGCACAAAGGTATATTTTTGCTAAGTAGGAATCATAGTCAAGGCTACTTAGATGGGTCTTTCTACTTCTAAGAATTGATAAATAAATAAATAAATAAATAAATAAGGGTCAGAGAATTTTGTGGTTGACCACGTCTATCTTTTAGAAAATATGGATGAGAATGATGAGACATGGTGGATTCAAGACTATTTTGTTGATGAACACATTTTCGTTGTGTCAAACACACTTTGGTTTGCATACTTTAAGAATTACAAGGTGGGTAATACAATCCCAACAGACTTCAACTTACAATAACGAAATAGATTCCTTCATGAAGCCAAATTCTATGTTTCTAGATGTGTTCATGAGGAAGAGTATGAAAGCATTTTGTTGTATTGTTATGATTCTACATATAGAGGACATTTAGTGGAGTTAGGAAATATTTCCAAAAAAAGAAAGGCCTAAAATCCAGTTCTAGAAGTGGAAGTCTTTGATGTGTGGAGAATTGATGTCATGGGACCATTCACATCCTCATACTCAAAGTTGTACATCTTGGTGGTTGTGGATTATATCCTATAATGGGTGGAATCAATGGCTACTCAAATGATTCTCAAGTGGTGATATCCTATTTGAAGAAGAATATCTTTTCGCATTATGGAATGCATTAAGCTTTAATAAGTGATGAATGTACTCATTTCTACAACAGAAAAATGGAGGCTATTCTAAAAAAGTACAATGTACACCATAGGGTAGCTAATCCATATCACCCCCAAACTAGCGGACAAGTTGAAGTGTACAACTAACAAGAAATTATTGGTTGGTGAAAATTGATGATGCACTGTGAGCCTATCAGATAGCTTTCAAAACTCCAATTTGCATGTCACCGTATCAGGTTGTTTTTGGAAAAGCTTGTCATTTAGCTCTTGAGTTGGAGCATAGGGAATTATGGACCACTATGTTGTAGCTAAATATCACTAGAAGGGGGGGTTGAATAGGGATTTTGCTGTTAAAAAATATTTTAAGTGTTTTTAAAACTATCCTCTTGCTGAGGATGGCTAGCTCGAGGATGGGATTTTTAAAACGTTAGATCTAAGCTGAGTAAAAAAGTAGGAGCAGAATATGAGGGACACACACACAATTTTATACTGGTTCACCCAAAGATGGCTACGTCCAGTCCTCACACCCTTGTGAGATTTCACTAACTTTCAAAACAGATCAATCCTCAACCCGAGGATGATTACAAACTGTGTATTATCAAGCTTCACCAAGCTTACAATCAATTTCCAAATATTTCCAAGCTTCACTCACTAGGAAATTACAAAGTAGAATGAGAGTGATTGATACTTAATACTTTCTCAAAAGATATACAAAGATATAGTGTAGGATCAAAGAAAGTAATAAGGGAGGATGTGATTTGCTTCTTGAAAGCTTTAAGATGCTTGATCTTTTTATGCAAGTGTGTTGTGTGTCTTCCAATGGAGAGCTTGTATGCATTTTATAGAGATCCAAGCCCTTGATGACCGTTGGAGCTCATTTTCAAAGGATCCAAGGTTTTCATCAAAATTACAGAACTGCCACTCAGCTTGTTAGGCTTAGGCAGAACCATCCTCTTGCAGCATAGTCTTTGATCTTGACATGTCCTTGCTTTTTCACTTTAATCAGAGTGCAAGGCTGTTTCTGAGCTGCATTTTTCGAAGTCTTTAAGGTCTAGGTTGGCTTCATCTTTTGAGGTGATGTGGACAAGAGAGAAAAAGCCACTTTATGACATAGGGCTGTCATACTCAGTCCGAGGATCAGATCTGGCAGCAACATGTGATCTTCCATTTTTGGCTTGTTTCAAGTTGCCTTTTGCTAACTTGACTTCCTTATGCATTAAAACGTGCAAGCCCATTAAATGATCAGATTTTGACATTTGCACATGCTTGATAGGTTGCTTTCACTTTTGCTAGCCTTTTCCTTTACATACTAGATCTAGCCATATTCACCTTTTTCTTTTGACCTTTTGACTCTAGCTTTGAATGCTTTGTTTATTCATTTTTGACATTGATATACAATTGAATAAACACAATATTCTGGTGAGAAATCAGATTGTCCAGATCTGGAGATATTGCAAATTGCAACAATTTCCATCCTCGCGCTTGCAGCAATTTCCATCCTCACGAGGGTTTTCCATCCTCAGGCCAAAATCACTTTTTCCTTCTTTTTCCCTTAATGATTAATGACCTATTAACTTAAATGAATACACTCAAGAGCACATGTTAGTCATTAACCACAATCATAATCTCTTAAGTAATTTTGTTATCATTAAAATCATTTGAGAGATTTTGTCTCAACATATTTAAGATGAGAACTCTCATGCTATATAGTTTTCATGAGTATAATAATCATTACTCCCCCTAGATGTATGCCAAAGTGTTGAAATAACATGATTCTAATCATACAAATGACATCATGATAATTAGATAATAATTTAAAGGGTTGTTCAACAAAGCATAAACATGGGTTCATAAGCAACACAGCAATACCACAATAATTAAACAGTTTTAACAACATGAACCAAAAAGCATAGTCATAAAAACATAATCATTCTCCCCCTGAATTTGGCAGCAGCAAAAAGAAATAACAACAGATTTAATCTGAGGAGGCTGGGTCATCTGATGAGGATGAAGGAGATGGAACATCAGAGTTTGGCTGGGCT
>NC_021160.2:33478551-33479324 GCF_000331145.2 Cicer arietinum | reverse complement strand
CCAAACTGAACCAAAGAATTCTGAAAATGAGTGAAGCGCTGAAGAATTTTCTTCTGGTCTTTCCTAATTAATTTTAGGAGTTTCATCTGCTTCTTGTTGTCCCCAATCCTTGTGCTAGGAACCGAGCCTTTAGGCTGGTCATTGACACTGGAACTCTTATTCTGAGAGCTCCCAGCCTTGTCCTTTGACTGGTTATGAGTTGTGGCAGTGAAGAAGGAGTCAAGGGAACTGAACACACATGTAACCTCAGGGAAGGAGTCAAGGGAACTGAACACACCTGTAACCTCAGGGAGAGGTTGAGCAGTTTTGTCAAAGTTTGCAGCAGGAGGAATTTGTTGCGAAAAATCTGGTGGAGGAATTACATCTTCATCCACTGGCACAGTGGGAGGAGAAGCCATAGGCACATCCGTAGGAGATGGAGGATAAGATAGATTCAGATCAAAATATAACTCCTCACCATCTTCCATTTGTTGAGGAGAAGCTGATTTTGAGGCATCCTCAGGGATAGGATCGGCTTCACGAAGTGGAGTCAGTTTGTGGATTGGTGTAGACTGAGTTGTTGTGGGGACAGGTGAGGCAGGAGAAGGAGTAGGATCAGGAGAGTTACGCAGTGGAGAGGTTGGTAGTGGTGATGGTGTATCCTCAGGTGGAGGATGAGGTGGTTCATCTTCAGAGTTTTGAGAAACAGAGGAAGGACGAGTTTTTCTTTTCTTTGAGGCAGGACGGTCATCAGTTTGAATCTTCATCTGTTTAATGTTCTTCATAGAAAAAGT
>NC_021160.2:33441143-33476970 GCF_000331145.2 Cicer arietinum | reverse complement strand
TTTTTTATTTTTTAAAACAAAACAGATAAAAATATAAAAATACAATAAAAATAAAAATTATATAATAAAAAATATAATAACATGACCAAGATAAATCAATTAATTTTAGACAAATTAATAATTGAAAGTTCATCCAAGATCTTTTTGAACCTATCCTCTTGGAGAGGTTTGGTAAAGATATCTGCTAATTGATTTTCAGTGTCAATAAAAATCAGTTCTAAATCCCCTTTTTGCACATGATCTCTTATAAAATGATGTTTAATTTCAATGTGCTTAGATCTAGAATGTTGAATGGGATTTTTAGAAAGATTTATTGCACTTGTATTATCACAGAGGATGGGAATTTTTGCGTACCTTAGCGAGTAATCCTCAAGCTGATTTTTTATCCAGAGCAGTTGTGAGCAACATTGAGCGGCTGATACATACTCTGCTTCAGTGGTTGAAAGAGCAATGGTACTTTGTTTTTTGCATGACCAACTTATTAGGGATTTACCAAGAAATTGGCAAGCACCACTTGTGCTTTTTCTTTCAACTTTGTCTCCCGCGTAGTCGGCATCACAATAAGCTATAAGGTCAAGATTGGAACATTTCTTGTACCAAATTCCCAGATTTATAGTACCAACAAGGTATCTAAAAATCCTTTTTACAGCTGTGAGATGAGATTCTTTAGGAGAGGATTGAAACCTTGCACAAAGACCGACTGCAAAGACTATGTCCGGTCTACTTGCAGTTAAATACAGCAAGGATCCTATCATCCCTCTGTATTCCTTTTCAGAAATAGGAGTTCCTTCATCATCTTTGTGGAGTGAGGAGGATGGGTGCATTGGAGTTCCCATACTCTTGGCAGAACTCATGTTGTATTTTTTGAGCAAATCCTTGGTGTATTTTTCTTGTGAGATAAAAATACCATCCTCTCGTTGTTTGATTTGTAAACCAAGGAAGAATTTTAATTCCCCCATCATACTCATCTCAAACTCGCTTTGCATGAGATTTGAGAATTCTTCACACATTTTTTCATTTGTGGATCCAAATATAATGTCATCGACATATATTTGAACAATCAATAAATCTTTTTCAAGTGTTTTCTTGAAAAGAGTAGTATCAATCTGTCCTCTAATGAATCCATTTTCTTTTAGAAAAGAACTTAACCTCTCATACCAAGCTCTAGGAGCTTGCTTTAAACCGTAAAGAGCTTTAGAGAGTTTGAACACATGGTTTGGTCGTTTTTCATCCTCAAACCCAGGAGGTTGATGAACATACACTTCTTCATTTAAGAACCCATTCAAAAAGGCACTTTTCACATCCATTTGGAATAGTTTTATACCTTTATGAGTAGCATAAGCTAAGAGGATTCTTATTGCTTCAAGTCTTGCTACGGGTGCAAACGTTTCATCATAATCTATTCCTTCTTGTTGGTTGTACCCTTGTGCCACTAGTCTTGCTTTATTTCTAATGACTTCTCCATCCTCATTTAGTTTGTTTCTAAATATCCATTTAGTTCCAATCACCGATTTGTCCAGAGGATGGGGTACAAGATTCCATACCTTGTTTCTTTCAAATTGTGAGAGTTCTTCCATCATAGCTTCAACCCATGATTTGTCACCAATAGCTTGATCAATTGTCTTGGGTTCAACTTGTGATATCATGGCCATGTTGGAAGTATTTTCCCTTAGAGAGTTTCTGGTTCTCACACCATCTTCAGTATTCCCAATGACTAGATCTAGAGGATGATGCGTGACTGTTTTCCATCCTCTTGGAAGTTGTTGAGAGGTTGGATCAGACTCATCCTCTGCGTGAGGACCGGGTACTTGTGAGGATGTATTTTCATCTTCTTCATCCTTATCCTTTTTCTCTAAACACAAGTCATCAAACTCATCAAAAATAACATGCATGGATTCCTCCACAGTTTGAGTCCTAAGATTATATATTCTATAACCTTTTGACGTTGTGGAGTATCCTAGAAAAATTCCTTTATCGGATTTTGGATCAAACTTTCCCAAATTTTCTTTATTATTTAGAATGTAGCAATAACACCCAAATATGTGAAAATAGGAAATATTTGGTTTTCTCCCTTTCCATAATTCATATGGAGTTTTGTTCAAAATTTTTCTAATGGATGTACGATTTGAAATATAACAAGCGGTATTAATGGCTTCGGCCCAAAAATATTTTTCAATGTTGGCTTCATTTAAAATAGTTCTAGCCATTTCTTGTAAAGTTCTATTTTTCCTTTCAACAACCCCATTTTGTTGGGGAGTTCTTGGACAAGAAAAGTTGTGAGAAATACCATTTTCTTCACAAAGATTTTTAAAAGATTCATTTTCAAATTCACCTCCATGGTCACTTCTCACCGAGACAATTTTTGAACCTTTTTCATTTTGAATCTTTTTGCAAAAATGGTGGAATGCCTCAAAGGCTTCATCTTTGTGTTTTAAAAATAGAACCCAAGTAAAACGGGAAAAATCATCAACAAGTACAAAGCCATATCTTTTTCCACTAAGACTTGGAGTTTTGATAGGACCAAAGAGATCAATGTGAATGAGTTCAAGAGGATGATTTGTTGAAACAAAGTTTTTAGAGTGAAAACTACTTTTAACTTGTTTTCCTTTCACACAAGCTTCACAAACTTTGTCTTTTTCAAAATTAATTTTTGGAAGACCTTTTACTAATTCTAAATTTGCTAATTTAGAAATAGTGTTTAAGCTTGTGTGACCGGCTCGTTTGTGCCAAATCCATTTATCTTTTTCAATGGAAACAAAACAAGATTCAGTAGGTAAATCATCAAGATAAAGTTCATATAAATTCTTTTTTCTAAAACCGGAAAAGAAAACTCTACCCGAGGATGAGTGTTTAACCTCACATAGAGTTGGCTTAAAAATAACTTCAAAACCACTATCGCATAATTGACTAATGCTTAGCAAGTTATGTTTCAAGCCATCCACATATTGAACATTTTCAATTTTTGCAGAATTATTCTTACCAATAATACCTGTTCCTTTTATTTGAGCTTTATCATTATTACCAAATGTGACTGATCCTCCATCATTTATCTCCAATGATATGAAGCAGTGCTTATCTCCCGTCATATGCCTTGAGCAACCACTGTCCAAGTACCAAGGCTTTCTTTTGTTGATTAGAGGATGAACCTGTTTTAGAGTTTAAAAGAGACTTAGGTACCCATATAGCTTTGGGTCCTTGTTGGTTAGTTTTTCCTCTTTTGAGGATATTCCTTTTATGATGGCAAATAGAATCATGGTGCCCATGTTTACCACAGAATGAGCATGCTGCCTTTTCATTGTTAGCTTTCTTCTTAGCATGACAGATTTTGGAAGTATGCCCAAGTTTTTTGCAAAAGGTGCATTTAGGCCTATCCTCTCGTTTTTTAGGCAAGAAAAAGTTTTCATATAATTTTTGTTTTTGAGAGCTTTTAAAACCAATTCCAGCCTTGTCAAATATTCCAGATTGGGACCCCATTATCTTTTGAAATGTTTCTGTAGATTTGACAAAGTTGGAAATATCATTTTTTAGTTCCATAACCTCAGTTTTCAAAATTTCATTTTCTGTATCCTCGTCAAGAGGATGCGTTTCAAGAATTTTTTGTTTCTCAGAATTTTGAAAGTGAGATTGCTGCAACTCTTGAATGATTTTAACATATTCATCATTCTTTTTCTGTAGCTCTTCATTTTGTTTCTTTATCTCAACAAGTTGGGTTTTTTGAAACATGCATTTTTGAGATAAAGTGTATGAGTCATTTAAAAGGCTATCAAATTCAACTTCTAATTTTTCACAATTTGGACATAGATCAGAAATACTTACCTTGTCATTTTCTGATTTTGTCATGAGACATAGGTTGGCCTCTTCTTCCTTTTCTTGCTCTGAGGATTACTCATCACTATCATCCCAAGTGATCATCATGGATTTGTTTTTGTATGGGAATTTTCTAGAGTTCCTTTTGTTGAGAGGACACTCAGTTTTATAGTGTCCCATCTTGTTGCATCCATAACAAGTTATTTGACTTTTGTCAATTTTTTCTTTTTGAGGAGGTCCTCTATTCTGTCCTCTTCTGTTTAGCATCCTCTGGATTTTTCTGGAAATCAGAACGAGGTCATCCTCATCCTCAGACAGAGGATACTCTGCGCTTTCCTTTGTTATGACATCTTCATTCTTCTTGGAGCTTTCTGTTTGGCTGGTTTTTAGAGCAATCATTCTTCCCTTTTTGTTTGGTTTATCAGCCAATAACAATGGTTCATGAGCTCTTAGAGTTCCAACCAAATCTTCTAATTTCATGTTGGTCAAATCTCTTGCTTCTGTAATGGCAGTTACCCTTGGTCTCCATTCTTTTGGTAGACTCCTTAGAATTTTTCTTATCCTTTCTTGAACGGAGTATACTTTTCCAAGAGATCTCAAGTTATTCAATATGATGGTTAACCTTGAGAACATTTCATCAATGGTTTCATCCTCCTTCATTTCGAATAGTTCGAAATCCCTTACTCCCATATCTATCCTTGCTTCTTTTACATGACTTGATCCTTCATGATGAATTCTTAGAGTATCCCATAGCTCTTTAGCGTTTTTGCATTCTTCAACTCTGTCATACTCTTCCCTGCACAAAGCACACGTTAGAAATAAATGAGCTTTAGAGTTTAGGAGTACCTTTGCATTTTCATCAGCCGTCCATTGTGCTTGAGGTTTCTCATCGGAGGTTGCATCTGCGTTGTTGGTCCTGATGACATGATCTCCATTTTCCACCACAGACCACATGTTGTTGTCTTGTGATATGAGAAATAGCCTCATCTTGCCTTTCCAATGATAGTAATCTGTACCATCCAAGTAGGGAGGTCGGCTGGATGATCCTCCTTCAGGGATGTACTTAGCTTTTGACATATTTCTTTTTGGATCTTTTTCTCTTACACTGTTAGGTGTATTTTTTAGAGAACCTTGCTCTGATGCCAATTGTTGTAGCTAAATATCACTAGAAGGGGGGGTTGAATAGGGATTTTGCTGTTAAAAACAATTTTTAAGTGTTTTAAAAACTACCCTCTTGCTGAGGATGACTAGCTCGATGATGGGATTTTTAAATCGTTAGATCTAAGCTGAGTAAAAGAGTAGGAGCAGAATATGAGGGACACACACACAATTTTATACTGGTTCACCCAAAGATGGCTACGTCCAGTCCTCACACCCTTGTGAGATTTCACTAACTTTCAAAACAGATCAATCCTCAACCCGAGGATGATTACAAACTGTGTATTATCAAGCTTCACCAAGCTTACAATCAATTTCCAAATATTTCCAAGCTTCACTCACTAGGAAATTACAAAGTAGAATGAGAGTGATTGATACTTAATACTTTCTCAAAAGATATACAAAGATATAGTGTAGGATCAAAGAAAGTAATAAGGGAGGATGTGATTTGCTTCTTGAAAGCTTTAAGATGCTTGATCTTTTTATGCAAGTGTGTTGTGTGTCTTCCAATGGAGAGCTTGTATGCATTTTATAGAGATCCAAGCCCTTGATGACCGTTGGAGCTCATTTTCAAAGGATCCAAGGTTTTCATCAAAATTACAGAACTGCCACTCAGCTTGTTAGGCTTAGGCAGAACCCATCCTCTTGCAGCATAGTCTTTGATCTTGACATGTCCTTGCTTTTTCACTTTAATCAGAGTGCAAGGCTGTTTCTGAGCTGCATTTTTCGAAGTCTTTAAGGTCTAAGTTGGCTTCATCTTTTGAGGTGATGTGGACATGAGAGAAAAAGCCACTTTATGACATAGGGCTGTCATACTCAGTCTGAGGATCAGATCTGGCAGCAACATGTGATCTTCCATTTTTGGCTTGTTTCAAGTTGCCTTTTGCTAACTTGACTTCCTTATGCATTAAAACGTGCAAGCCCATTAAATGATCAGATTTTGACATTTGCACATGCTTGATAGGTTGCTTTCACTTTTGCTAGCCTTTTCCTTTACATACTAGATCTAGCCATATTCACCTTTTTCTTTTGACCTTTTGACTCTTGCTTTGAATGCTTTGTTTATTCATGTTTGACATTGATATACAATTGAATAATCACAATTATTCTGGTGAGAAATCCGATTGTCCAGATCTGGAGATATTGCAGCAATTTCCATCCTCGCGCATGCAGCAATTTCCATCATCGCGCATGCAGCAATTTCCATCCTCACGATGGTTTTCCATCCTCAGGCCAAAATCACTTTTTCCTTCTTTTTGCCTTAATAATTAATAACCTATTAACTTAAATGAATACACTCAAGAGCACATGTTAGTCATTAACCACAATCATAATATCTTAAGTAATTTTGTTATCATTAAAATCATTTGAGAGATTTTGTCTCAACACACTAAGTTCTTGAATTTTGATATTTCCAATGTGCCATAATCTAGAGTTCTTCAACTCCAAGAGTTAGAAGAATTCTGGATTTTTGTTTGTGAGAATGCTGATTACAAAGAAAAGAAAGAAAGAAAAAAGTGGTATGGCTCAAAGATTCAAGGAAAAGAATTCTAGGATTGACAACTTGTGTTATTATTCAACTCAATGCTTAAGTTGTTTCTTGTTTAAGTTGTTTCTTAGAAAACTAAAGTCTGGATGGTTTTGTCCTTTTTAAATCAAGGTTTTTCCATATGGTGAAGTTGAATTTAGAGATCCAAATTTAGATCGAGGCTTCAAGGTAAATGGACAAAGACTTAAATCCTATTTTGAGGGAGAAAGTGAGTGTCTAAGAAACTTACACCTTATTTTGTTAGCTAGGACGTTCAATGTTGGTTCGTATAGCTAGGTAAACCTCCAAATTCTACTACCATCTCTTTGCCTTTTTTTTATCTACATTTCTACCACTCTTTTGTTTTTTGAGCATGTACTACCTTTTTTCTTCATTTCACTACAATTTAATATTTTGGTATTGCATATATTTTCATATGATCATATAGTTTCATAGCATCACATTTCAATTATTGCATCCATTAACTTCTTCTTCTATAACCTAATTATCTTTCATAATTTCTCATCGGCTCATTGTTCCCCACCAATTAAATGTTTATTTCAGTTTTATGTTGGTCATGTCCCATATATATATATGACAATTTGTTTTGCCACATTCAACTTCTTTATGTATCTAAAACATTTGCTTGCAACAATTGAACAATGAAACCACATGGTCAGTAGTGTGAAATCTATAACATTTAACTTTTTTTGTGATACAACTTTGAATTCATGAACATATCACATACATACTTACAACTAACATTTGTCTATATAATTTTATCAACATGTGTTTTTTATAAATTATACGTTAATATTACAAAATATAATATTATGATAAACTCCAAATATTATTCTTTCACTTCAACTTAATTAGATTGTGGTTCCTCGTAATATATATCTATATATAGACATTGGTATAGGTATTTTCCTCTAATCAATTATCATTTAATGTGTCTTTGTGTACATACCATTATTTATTTATTTATTTTAAACTGTACACAATTATTAATGATTCTAAAGTTAAAGTTTTCACATACAATATTTTCTTTTAAAATTATATATTTTATTTTCCATTTTTGTGTCTACTCTAACTTATATTGATACTAATTTTGAAAAGATTCAATAACATTAGTCTCTAGAAACAATTATTCAAGACTAAATTGACACATTAACCATTTAAATTTTTGAAAAATTATTTAAATATGTATTTATTTCCACAATTATATTAACAATTCATCTAAATTAATATTATATTGATTTACACGCAGAAAGCGCAGCTCAACATATAATTTTTATAAATTATATACTATAAGGAACCTTTTGTAAAAAAAAAAATTCAACATTGACTACTATATATATATAAAAAATATTTTATTATGTATAGTTTTAGGTATGCTTAGTTATTAATTTGTAACTCACATTCATAATTTAATTTTTGAAACCGTTTTATTTGAAATTTTCGTTGTGGTCTTTTTAGAAACCACCTTACTAAGAATATTTTGCACCTTAGTGTTTTTCCGTTATATTACCTCAAATTGTTATTCTTTGGAGTAACTATAACTTTGAGGTTAAGATCCACTTGGATGTTTAGATAACTTCTCTTCTTTGAGTATGAGCTATCTCATTGACTTGCCTTTGAATAAACTCTACACTTGAGTTTTTAAAAACAAAATAAAAAATAAAACAACGATCAGATATTATAGCACCAAACTTTGAAACATTCACTTGAACTTAATGGAACTTATCAACTACAGATTTGAAGTCCAACTCGAAGTCAAATGATTCTATCAGAGGCTCTTGAACTCATTGAAAATGACGAAAAAATCCATAAGTTTCACCTACCATAGCTAAACACATAGGAGAAAATCAATGAGTTTTAACTAGGACAAAATTATCATTATTGTCACGAATGCACATTCCGATTCCAACTATATAGACATCATTTTTTTTATATCGTGATTTATTCAAAAAAAAATTAAAAATCTATTTCTATTATAATATTATATTAAAATCTTAAATTCTATTAGCAACAACTCATTTTCATTTATGCCACATCCTCTAATATCCGCTTACTCAAAAAAAGAATCTGATGTGGCACCTTCTAAAGCACACTATTTCTACTTTCATTCTATTTTATTTCTTCAATATGTAACGCAAACATTTTCACATCAACATCCAAATACAATTATTCTATACCTTATGCAATTTCAACTTTAATTTATCACTCAATGACTCATCAATACACTTAAAGACTTTAATTACTCATCAAAACATTCATTTCAATAACTCATACTAAAAAGAACAAATCATCCAATATCTTCAAAGCATCACAATGCACCTTTAACAATATACACACATTATAAAGATATATCTTATATTTTTCAACCACTCTCTTGCACATTCTCAATTTCAGTTCAAGCAATCATAACGACATTATAGAATGCAATCAAACTACACTTATTTGTGTCACATACTATCAGTTCACATTTACTTCAATAATATTGTTTCTCTGTTGTCAATTATTGTTTAAGAACATATATAACTATTATTGCATAAGAGATGAATTGTTTTCTCTACGATGTTGAATGTGTACTTAATAGCATTTTTTTCTTTTTCTAATTAAAAAAACATAATCCGCTCGAAACTTTCTATTCAAAATATTTTCTTTTTTATTTCTTAAACATCCACAAACTTTTCTTGTCTCTAATTTTTTGCAATACACTCTTGAAGTTTCTTGACCGTGTCAAATAATTATTTGAAAATTTTATTTCACATTTTTATTATTTAGACGAAATATTAGTTAAAGTAATTGAATATGTTATCCATCCAAAGATTTAAAGATAGTTTGCAAACAGTTTGCATAAATAAAATCTAAGCACAACATAACACATAAACCATAAACCTCAATTAATACTTCATTAATCCTTAATAAAAATGAGTTTATCTTATAATGAGTTTCAATTCAAACATGAAAATGGAAATAAACATCAAAATAACCATTACAACTTAGAATACTACACAAATGTAGATTTAAGGGAAGGAACACAAGCTTAGGCAGTAGCTATAGCAACATATGTTTCATCTTGGATGCAAGTTATTTTTCTCTAACACAAGTCCTTCATAAAGTTGATCCAATGGTGTCTTTAACGGTGGGTGGAAATGAGTAGTGACGGCTAGGGTTGTGATTTCTAGGTCATGAACTGTCACCCCTTCACCCCTTCTCTTCGGAAATTGTTTTCCTTTTATGTAACAATTGTAAGACAACTCATCTCTCTTTGTCTATTTTGTATTTTCTTTTATCATTTTTTGATAAAACATATTTTGGCCCAATAAGATAAGGTTGACCCATCTACAAAGGTTCACTATGTGTCTTACTATAGCAGGGTGCCTCTCAACTCTTGAGCCAAGTATACGCCAATGGGACCCACATCTTTGCATTGGCATGTTGCTCATGAGGTCTATCACGCCTAATACTACACTGTTCCCATAGCATTTTCACTTTGGGATAGAAACTTCAAAATTGACTTACACAAGTAACAAACCTAACATAATTTCTTTTAAGAGAGTAATTAAATGCAACTACGCTTAAAATTACTCAAACGCTGATATTGACACTAAACACCTAAAAATATTAACTACAATTATTACAAAAGACAAACAAATTTTAGCTTAAATGTGATGAATAAGTCTTATTTCTAAGAGTTATCAATCATCTTGCCCATTTACGATTTTGTGTTCTTGTAAGCAAGTAAGTAACATTGTCATGGTTTTTTTTTCCTTCATAATTCAAATTTCATCTTTTATTGTTACAGTAGTTAGTTTTAATTTGAATTTTTTTTGTGAGTTGAAGTTTTGATTTACTCTCGTAGTGAAAATCCCAATTTTTCATATTCTACAAGAATGCATTTTTGGGTATTTGTTTTTAAATGATTAATGGGTGTTGATTTTGCTGATAAATGAATGTGGATGTTGGTGTTTTGTCTCTTAGTGTTATGGTTGCATTGAAAGGATTATTGTTCAAGTATTGACATAGGATGAATTCTTGCCCTTGCTTGATAAATGCCGTAAGTTAGTTTACTTGACATTTTGCTCCATTTGATTGAAATTTTTGTGAATGTGTTCAGTTATCTTTAAAAACAATAGAAAGAGAGATGCACTGAATGCATTTGAATTAGGTTCTATTTTTGGCACAAAAATTATATTTACTCTAACCTTCACTTGTTTGGAATATGCATTCTACTCTATTTTGCATATAAAGAAAATGACTAAAAAATCTTCAAATAAAAAAAAAAAGAAGGTGTGTTCTTCATTAAAGATTTATTTGATGATACAAAAACTATTCTCAATAGAATGCGAAAGCAGGCAAACATCAGTGACCAACCGAAATATTATTTCAAAGAGACTGCTTCAGTTTCTAATCGAATGTGCGCTTGAAATTGTTGAACAAATTCGCACAAGAGGTTGGAATCAGTTTGTCTCATATCTGAATATGGAAATTAAAAATAACAATGTTGAATTCTATTGTAACCCTTATTGCTCGCGAAAAGAGACACCAGCATGCAAGAGGTTTATTAGAGGAAAATGTGTGGCTTTTGATGCAGAAACCATCAACTCAATTTTAAAAACAAGGCTTTCAAAAGGTTGTGATCAATGTTTGGTGTTCCAAAGCGACTTGAATTCGAATGAAATGATAAGACAGTTGTGCGTAAAAGATGCCAACTTGGCCTTAGATTCATTCAGGCTACCTAGGAAGGCCTCACATTGCTACCTTTTCCCGGTTCCAAAGATTTGGGCAGCATTTATCTCTTCAAAACATTCTTCCACAGTCAAATGTTTCAGATGTTATAATCAAAAGAGCAGCTTTAATTTCAGCAATAATGAAAGGAAGAATGCTAGATGTGGGTAAAAAAAATTAAGCACAAGTTCAATTTGCCCACTTGATCAATTTGATGTGCGAAAAAGCGAATGTGAATTTGCAATCCCTTTTGCAATGAAGAGTCCTTCGATCATTAATTCTTAATATGCACTTAAGTATTATGGTGTGGGAGTATTTAATCATCAAGCTAAAAAGATGCCTATATGATCTAGGAAGCAAGTGCACCCCCAAGAAGGTGATGGAAGCTCCCAACAGCTATCCCAATCACATGTTAAGAATAGGAATGAAAGGATGAGAGCTATAGAGAAAAATATGCTAGCCTTCTACAGAGCTAACAAAGTCCTCCATGAAGATGTGAGAATTGTGCAAGATACTTTAGTGAAAATGAACCAAGCATTGAACTTGAATATTCAACCTAGCCAATTGAGGACCGCATAAGTATTTGCTCACTATGCGGCTTGGGATCCTATTCTAGCACCCTTCAGCAATAAGGAAAGAATGAACGAAAGGACTGCACCGTAAGTTGTGAAAGAAGAGGATAATGAAGAGGAGAATGGAGAAGAAGTTGGCATCCAAATGAATATAGTGATGATGAAGAGTTGGAGGAGGAGGAGGAGCAGTTGTTCTCATTGGAGGAGAGATATGCAGCTAATGGAGTGTCTATTTTTAGAGCAACTAGATAATTTTTCTCTCTCCTTACCATCTTTTATTTATTTTTCTATTATATTTTATCAATCCATTTTGTTTAGTGCAAATGTTGAAATAATATTGTGTTTAGTGTTGTGTAGGATTGTTTCTTTGTTTTTGTTGAGTCTTTTAGTTTAGTTGAGTGTGCATTTTTATTTAGCATTTCTTTGTAATATCAATTATAGTGAAGCTTTATGTGATATTGTTGTCTCTCACTCTCATAACCTTGTGGGCACTTTGAGCCTTTACACTTTATTTTCTTGTTGTGTGCATCTATTGCATGTTTACATTATACATAATGTTACTTATTTTGCATTGTTATACTTGTTTGTTCATACACATTGAGGCATCGTTATTTTTATTGCTCAACTAGAGTCAAATGGACCTACCCTTCATTATAATATTTATTTTAGCCCTTTTGAGTCGTAATCCCATTCTTCTTTCTAACTACGTAAACCATATTACAAGCCCTTGACCGAAAAACAAATGGTCTCATTTAGTTGGAGTTGATGGTGATGCTTCTTTGAGAGATTTTACTTGAATGTGATATTGAGGTTGTTTGGAGACAAATAACATTTTAAGTTTAGAGTGGATATACTTTTTGGTTTTCTAGTTTTCTAGTTTTCAAGGTACTTTGGTTATTGGTATTCTTTGTTTTGCCAAACTTCTTCGATGTTGCCAGATCTTCACACACACAAAATGATGATAAAGATTGACAAGAAAAATAGAGAAATAAAGGTGAAGATTGTTGGAAACAAAAAAAATTAAAAAATTAAATAAAACATTATTATTTTTGTTCCTATTCTATTGTTTTTCATTGTTGGGATTCTTATGTTTGTCTAAATAAAAGGAAAGGAAGAAGAACTTTTGACTCCAATTAGATAGAGCCTAGTTCCTAAATTTTTCATACCCTAATCTAAGACACATTACAACTCGAAATACCTAAGATACATTACAACTCGAAATACCTCTTATGATGTGTGTGTGACTTGCTTGAACCTATGTCAATTTTTTTGCTAAATATATTGTAGATGTTGTATGTGATGTGAATTGAGCATAGTTATCTCCCTAAACACTTGAGTGTGAATGAAACGCTGATTTTGTGAGGAGTAGCGAGTGATGATATATTTACCCTTGGGGAATCTATGATTTTGGTTACTAGATATGCTTTACTTGAAATTGAACTCTTTTCCTTTGTTTTGTTTGATTAGTTGTTGAAAACAATTTGCTTTTATTCTTATTAAGTCTTGTTAAATGTTTTAAGACTCTGAACTTTCTAAAATTTAATTTATGCAATTTTAATGTTTTTTGTATTGAATTGATTAGGCTATTAGTCCAATTTTTTCTTTTTATGAATTAAATTCTAAAGATATATTTTGTTAGACTTAGTAATATGTTTAATATATATATATTTGGAGACCCGTTTAAAATTATTCATAGAAAAATTTATTATCAATAATTTTTTTAAATGTCACATGTTGATAAATTCATTTGTTAATTGAGTTGCGACGAGAGTAAATATTTTTATTAAATTATATTCATGAGTAAATGATGTGATGTATAAGTGATTAGATGATATAATGATGTTATTAGTAACATATCTAAATATTTAATTATACTAATTTTCTTTTGTAAGTTAAAAAAAAATGAGAGAGAGAGAGAGAGAACCCCCTTTTTTACAGGTGTAACACCCCGTTTTTCAAAGCGAGGGTATATTGTTTTAAAAAAAGTAATTAAACTAAAACAGAGAAATAAATAAAGAAATGCCTTAGGATAAATAATTGAGTCATTATAATTTACAAGCAGCGGAAAAGTTTCTCCAAATATAAATCCAAAACATTTACACAACAACAAATGGTACATGGAACCCATTCAAATAAGATGTCAAACTGACAGTATTAGTATAAGTACAGTTTTCCAAATTAAAAATACTCCAACCCAAAAAGAAGGACGCCTAGTCCCTATACATCAACCTAATCTGATCATCCTACCAAAAACTATACACCCTGAGTGATCTCCACGCGCCCCGTGGGATCCTCCTATCGTAACTGCAGTCAAGCGCTCCCATCTCCATTCCCGTCCGTAGGGTACGAACCGATAAGACCGTCCTGACTCTCATCTGAGGGCAAAGCCCAGATTTCCACAATAATTGTAAAGGGTCACCAACCGAAAAATAACAGTTAACACATAGCATATAAGTTTTTAAATGCTCAAAATAACTTTTCAACTAAGCATGCACCTTAACAAGATTTTCAATATGCGAAAAGTTCATACAATACTTGCCAATTAAAAATGAACTTTAATGATTTTCAAAACAAAACGTTAAGCAAACAGACATATTAAGAGATTCCCCATTCTTAATACTGATTTATCTTAATGATTTTCAAAACAAAACGTTAAGCAAACAGACATATTAAGAGATTCCCCATTCTTAATACTGATTTATCTTAATGATTTTCAAAACAAAACGTTAAGCAAACAGACATATTAAGAGATTCCCCATTCTTAATACTGATTTATCTTAATGATTTTCAAAACAAAACGTTAAGCAAACAGACATATTAAGAGATTCCCCATTCTTAATACTGATTTATCTTAATGATTTTCAAAACAAAACGTTAAGCAAACAGACATATTAAGAGATTCCCCATTCTTAATACTGATTTATCTTAATGATTTTCAAAACAAAACGTTAAGCAAACAGACATATTAAGAGATTCCCCATTCTTAATACTGATTTATCTTAATGATTTTCAAAACAAAACGTTAAGCAAACAGACATATTAAGAGATTCCCCATTCTTAATACTGATTTATCTTAATGATTTTCAAAACAAAACGTTAAGCAAACAGACATATTAAGAGATTCCCCATTCTTAATACTGATTTATCTTAATGATTTTCAAAACAAAACGTTAAGCAAACAGACATATTAAGAGATTCCCCATTCTTAATACTGATTTATCTTAATGATTTTCAAAACAAAACGTTAAGCAAACAGACATATTAAGAGATTCCCCATTCTTAATACTGATTTATCTTAATGATTTTCAAAACAAAACGTTAAGCAAACAGACATATTAAGAGATTCCCCATTCTTAATACTGATTTATCTTAATGATTTTCAAAACAAAACGTTAAGCAAACAGACATATTAAGAGATTCCCCATTCTTAATACTGATTTATCTTAATGATTTTCAAAACAAAACGTTAAGCAAACAGACATATTAAGAGATTCCCCATTCTTAATACTGATTTATCTTAATGATTTTCAAAACAAAACGTTAAGCAAACAGACATATTAAGAGATTCCCCATTCTTAATACTGATTTATCTTAATGATTTTCAAAACAAAACGTTAAGCAAACAGACATATTAAGAGATTCCCCATTCTTAATACTGATTTATCTTAATGATTTTCAAAACAAAACGTTAAGCAAACAGACATATTAAGAGATTCCCCATTCTTAATATACTTTTGACTTAAACGATTTTCACACAAAACATTCAGTAAACGAGTCATTAAGAGATTCCCCATTCTTAATATACTTTTGACTTAAACGATTTTCACACAAAACATTTAGTAAACAAGACATTAAGAGATTCCCCATTCTTAATACTGATTTATCTTAATGATTTTCAAAATAAAACGTTAAGCAAACAGACATATTAAGAGATTCCCCATTCTTAATACTCATTTACTGAAACGATTTTCAAAAACGATAGTTAAGTAACCGAGACATTAAGAGATTCCTCATTCTTAATTCTCATTTACTGAAACGATTTTCAAAAACGATAGTTAAGTAACCGAGACATTAAGAGATTCCTCATTCTTAATTCTCATTTACTGAAACGATTTTCAAAAACGATAGTTAAGTAACCGAGACATTAAGAGATTCCCCATTCTTAATTCTCATTTACTGAAACGATTTTCAAAAACGATAGTTAAGTAACCGAGACATTAAGAGATTCCCCATTCTCAACGCCTAGTTAACTTAAACATTTTCCTCAAACGCACATTAAGTAAACCGAGGTATTAAAAGATTCCCCATTTTTAATACTCGTTTAACTCTAATGGTTTTCAAATTCCACAGAAACAAACTCAAATATACTCTCACATTCAATCCATAATTCACACCAAAACACATCAATCAACAAACAACAAGTATGAACACGCCAAATACGACGAACACAAATCAACACAACATAACACCCAAATACATCAGACTTCATTTACTCATAATCATACACAAGTGAGTTAAAATTCATTTGCCACGAAACATTCATCAATATCGTCAAAACCTAACTCTAAGATTTTACCCACAGAACCTTAGATTCATTTTCCCTAAATCAATACATTCAACCCTAACAAATTCATTTCCACACAACTACAGATAAGTCCCTAAATGCAAACTAAAAATTTGGAAGGAGCCCTTACCTTAACGTTAGCTTTAACATGGGTTTCCGGTACCGTGAGTAAAACCGGTAAAATCTTCGCTCGCAACGTCGCCTCCAAATTGGTCCCCTAGCACCGTAGCATGGTAGTGAGCAACTTTCCCTTCTAACTATTCGCGAAATGAAGCTTAGATCTAGAAGAAACGAAGGGGTTTGTGTTTGAATCTCTAATACCGTTTTTCTTCGTTTTCGAATCAAAGAGGAAGAGTGGAGTAGAGAAATCCTTGTTCTAACACTCACCCAACCTTGGGTTACTAGTCTTGAAGAAAAGAAAGCAATGAAAATGAAAATGGGAGAAGGAGGGAAAAATGGGTCGCGGGTAGCAGAGGAAGAAGATGGAAAATCGGATTTTCCTTCCTTTCTTTTTCTTTCCTTTGTTTTTTTCTTTCTTCCTTTTTCCTTCTTTCCTTTTTATATTATTTTCTTTTCCTTTTCCTTCCTTCTAGTTTTCCTTTTTGTTTCCCTCCAAACAAACATATCTATATAATAAATATAACTTAATAAATATCTCAAAATATCTAGATATTTGTTAAATTACCATTTCACCCGTAACGTATTAAATTCTCCGTAAAGGATTCACCGCACTCAATTTAATTTATTTAGCGACGAGAAATTCTAATCGGCATCAAAATATCTTTTTGATTATAAAAACTCCAAAATATCATTAACTTTGACTAAAAAGTCTCCGAGCCAAAATCCAAAATACACCAAAAATACATAAAGGGTACTTTAAAATTATGGGTCTTACAACAGGCATTAGGGTACTCCCCCTTTATGTTCTCATTCATTTTCCTCCTCTTCCATTCTTCTTTCTCTTATAGACAAAAATATAGTGTGTTGGTAGTTGTTAAAAAAAAAACAAACTTCCATTTTTGGTCAAGATCAAAACTTTATTTGAAGAAATCCTTGAAGACAAAAGTTTTCCCTCTTCAAAGCCGCTTCTTTATTAAAGATCTTAATGATTTTTTTTATTAATTTTTATTTTGCTTGATTGTTTTAGTTTAGGGTGAAATTAGTATTGTGTATTACTTAAAAAGTAAGAAAAGAAAGTAAACCCTATTTTTATTGAGGTGGCCAAACCCTGGGACTAAAAGGAGAAAAATTTGAATTTGTGTTGTGTTTGAGTTATGTAATAAGTTATTTTAGAATAAATGAGTTTTAGCTGAAGTTGAAACTTTACAAAAAAATTTAGAATTGTTCAAGTGGTGAAAAATATCAAATTTTAACTAAGTTAAAGAGTTTGAGCAAAAAGTTAGATTGAAATTAAAATATTTAGAGTTAAAATTGTTACTCTTTTAATTACTTTTGGACTGAGTTTAAAGAAGAGGTTTATAGTACTTTATTAACTCAAATTTTTATGCTCTAATGATTGAGTGATATAACTTGAAAGATAAAAAGATTTAATTTTGGAATTGTGATGTGGTTGGATAAATTTTGGTGGGAACAATTTTTTTATAAATCTTATGATTATGTAGTTAGCTCCTTGAGTCTTGAAAAGGAAACGAGACCATTGACAACGAGTTAGTGGTATGGAGAACGCTGAAATATTAATGTTGTTGTGGTGATTAAAGAAAAATGTTTTTTTTTTAGTTTATGCATTTTCAAAAATAGTTGTTATGATTGTCGATGAATAATGTATACATGTGGTTATCAAATCTTTGAACTTGTGTTTTAAGGAAAAATTAGTGAATTGTGGTTTCAACTTTTTATATGTATATTTTCAATTTTTATAAAAGTTTGCATGATTTTACTTAAAGTTTCAAGTTTATTAAGTAAAAGTTAAAGTCTTGAGTTAGAACTTCATTTTTTTTAAAAGATTTTAAATTTCATGAATTAAAATACAAACTTTGTTGATAAGAAAAGAAGAAAAAAATTTCAAAGGAATGAAACTATTTCAAAAAGTTAGAACTTTGAAACTAGAAAAATATTTATTGGTATTTTTTTTTTTTTGTGTGTGTGTGGTTATGTTGTTATGAGGTAAATACTTTGAGTTATGACAAATTTGAAAAGACAAAAAAAATGAGTTATGACAAATTTGAAAAGACAAAAAAAATGAGTTATGACAAATTTGAGAAAATTTGTGGTTGTGTGAAAAATTTTGAGAAAAATAATTTAAGACATTTTGAATGATTGTTAGTGAATTCTCTGAAAAGTTGAAGGATGTTGATTTCTAAAAATGTTTTTATATGTTGAAAGAGAATACAGTAAATAATAATATTATTAGTCCTTACTCGTTGCTAGGTAGCCAATTGTGGCAGTTCCTTGCGCAATCATGCCGGAGCATGGCGGCGAAGGGCATGGTCGTGGTGGTGCAGTGCGGTGCAAGGAAGAGAGAGATCACATGCGATCGGGGCGCATTCACAAGTTCTGGGTCGCGTGTTTTCATACCCTGAAAATTTTGATTTTTTGTTTATGGAAAATCTTATTTTTTTCATGAAAAACTAAATTTACCCTTAAATTTTAAATTTTTTAGGGGTATTTTAGTATTTTGTCCTTCAGTCCATTCTTCCTCTTCTCCTCTTCGTGTTAGGTTTCTCCCACACCGTTCATGTGCTCTTCTTCATCTTTGTCTTCGCTGTTCTCGTGCCCTTCTTCGTGTTCGATGTTCCTCTTTACTGCGTCGTTGTCACTTTCTCTCATTGCGTTGGCGTCATTCCTCTCCTCTCATATTTTTATTACTTCTTTCTATGTTGTTTTTATTTATTTATTACTTCTTTGTTTTAGTTTTTATTTTCTTTTTCTTTTTCTTTTTCTTTTTTTCTGTTTTTTATTTTTTATTTTGTTGACTTCTTTTTTTTTTTTTAATTTAATTTTTTATCTTTTGTTAGTTCTTTCTTTTTGTTTGTTTTTTCTTTCTGTTTTTTTAATTTAATTTTTTTATCTTTTATTTTTTAGTTCTTTTTTCTATTTTTTAATTTTAATTTTTTTTTCAGTTTTTTTTAAATTATTTTTTCTTTTTATTTTTTAATTTATTATTTCTTTCTGTTTTTTTTTATTTTAATTTTTTTTTCCTTTTGTTATTTACTTCTTTTCTTTTGTTACTTAATTCTTTCTATTTTTTGAAGTTGATGGGAAAGAGGAGGAGGATGAAGACTATGTTGAAGATGATGATGATCTTTGATTCATATAACATGCATTTTAATTTTAATTTTGATTTTATTATTTTGTTATTTTATTACTCTACTATGTTGAAGAATATGATGATATTTGTTAAGACTTGGGATTTTTATTACTATTTATAAATGTTTATGAGTTTGAGACATTGTTTAATTATGCATGTTTATATATTATTATTCATGTAATTGTCTAAAAAACAAAGGTAATTCCGGTATCCCGCAACCCGCTATCTCGATTTTCGGGGTTGGCCGTGATGCGCTATTTGAGATTAACTATCTAGACTCATTGTAAATTTTTTTAGTGAAATATACTCTAAAGGGGTTAGGAGTAAAGAAAGGGTTGTAAGGTAGTTAAAATCTCATAGACTAATTTGACTAAGTCAAACACTATTTGATTGAAGGTGTTGGCACGAGCGAGATTTTCGTTGTGTTTGATTGTGGTAGCAATAGTTGTTGAAAAAGCTATAATTGAGGTAAGGGCTCCTTCCAATTTTTAGTTTGCACATAGGAACCATAAATGTGTGATTGATATGTGAACATGTGATGGTTAATATTGACGTGATTATGCATTCATGATTGATAATATGGGTTGCTACATGTTATGAATTTTATGGATGAAAATATGTTTTGAGCATGCTATGTGAAAAAGTATGAAAAATTATTAATGTGTAATGAGTATTAAAAAGGGAGTTTTTTAATAGCTACATTTACATAACAATTGTTGTGAAAGAGTCGGAGTATGCACATGCATTTCATAGTTAGTGGTGACCGCGATGGACCACAGGATGGTCCCATGAGTTGATTGGTTCATCTTATCCTTACGAGGATTTTTAGTCGTGTAGGTCTGTGATAGACTGCACTCTGGTAAATCGTGTTGATATGTGATAGGTGACACCTCGATAATTAGAACTGATTTGTGAGAGGCGGTACATTTATGATTTACGCGAGTCATGTTTGGTATGATATGTTATATGTATATAGATGATCTATTATTGTTTGTTATCATGTCATAACTGCTAAGTGTTTATTGTTTGTCTTCATGATATAATTGTTAAATGTTAATTGTTAATTTCGGTTGGTGACCATTTACATTATTATGGAAATTGGGCTCTGCTCTCAGATGCAATTTCTAAAATCTAATTTATGCAATTTTAGTGTTTTTTGTGTTGAATTGCTTAGGCTATTAGCCTAGTTTTTATTTTATGAATTAAGTTCCAAAGATATATTTTGTTAGAGTTAGTAATATGTTTAAAATATATGTATGTATGGGTGTGTGTGTGTGTGTATATATATATATATATATATGCTATCGATAAATTTTTTTAAATTATCACATGTTGCTGATAAATTCATCTGTCAATTGAGTTGCAACGAGAGTAGATATTTTTATTAAATTACATTGAGAAGTGAATGATGTGATGTGTGTAAGAAAATAATTCTCATTCGAACAAGTATTTATCTCTTTGAACTCTAAGATGAATTTGGAATTTGAGCTAGAGTTCTTCTACTCTCTTCTGATTTTCAATAATCTTCTTATTTAAACTTGAGTATCTATTTATAGTTAAAATTAGAGCTTCAATTTAGTCTTTGTTTAATTCTCAATTGTATCGTGTTCAGATTCAGTTTGTAAATTCTTCTTATTGATTTTGTTCTTATTTCGTTTAGATTGAGTTTGTAAATTCTTCAAATTGATTATGTTCGTATTTTGTTCAGATTATGTTTGTAAATTTTTTAAATTTATTATGTTCATATTTTGTTGTAGATAAATTTTGATCAAATCTTCTTCAAATCTTGACCATATCTTCTTTTCAACTTGGTCAAAGATTTTCTTCAATTATAAATATGAATAAAATCTTGTTTTAGATTTTCATCAATTATAAATTTGAATCAAATTTTATTTTAGTTTTTCTTCAATTATAAATCTGAAACAAATCTTATTTTATATTTTTTTCAATTATAAATTTGAATAAAATTTTATTTTAGATTTTCTTCCATTATAAATTTAAATCAAATCTTATTTTAGATTTTCTTCAAAAACATGAATCTTATTTCGTACTATTTGAAGTCAAATATATTGTTCACATAAAATACTTTTGTTATCATCAAAACTCTAAGTATAAAATCAACTTGATTTCAACATGCACAACTGTTTTGTCTTCTTTGGAGTGTTGACTTTTTCGAAGTGTTGACTTTTTCAGAGGATACATAAAAGTTTAAAGTTAGACGATTAGTCGCTTGATGTGATTATCAGAGGCATATGCAGTAACTTGTTTGTCACGCTTGTCAGAGGCAAAGCCATATTATTTCTTATCACGCTTATCAGAAGCAGAAGCAGATTATTTCTTGTCACGTTTATGTATCAGAGACTGATGAACAATTTCCATGTTGAGTTCGTCAAAGGAAAATAAACTACGACATTGCTTTGTATTTTCAAAGGCACGAGGATGCAATGTTGTTTAGCGTATCAGACTTAGAGAAGCGAAGTGAGGAGGAGGAGGAGTGTTGTATCTTTCTCTTTGTCTAGTTATTAGAGGATATGCTGAGAGTCTATTAACAAAACATTTGATTTCGTACAACGTTAGAGTATTAAATTGTTCTCACAAATGATTTTGTTATCATGAAAACAAGTGAGAAGTATATTTCTTCAAATCAACTTGGCTCCAACATGTGTAACATAATCACTCAAAAATTTGACGGGGAGCAAAATTGAGAAATTTAAAATGAAAGAAATCAATTTCGTAACAAATAAAAATAGAAGATCAAAATTACAATTAAGGTAAAATAATTAATAAAAATTCGAGGTATGACAATTTAGAGAGGAGAACAAATCAGCTCATATTATTTTTTTAATCCCTCTAAAATATTACATTGATTTTTGTAAAATGAATTAATTTTGATTTTGTTCCCAATAAAATATTTTTCTTTGATTTTCCTGTCTCTAAAATTAAAAAAATTTGTTGTTGTCCCCAATATGCCATTTAGGACAAATAAATAAAATTCATTTCAGAGGTCATGAATATTTTATAATATTATATTCTATTATATCATAATTTATGCCATAGTTGAGTTGACCATATGACCATTCATAAGACACATAATGTTCCTGATTCTAAAAAATATATTACTTAATGTACCTCAATAGCATTACCATTTATGTGACGCTATAAAACATCTACACTTAAATTTCTTTATTTGAATATTTTAGTGAATTTCAAGTATATATACATCACATTTTTATGATTTTTTTAGTATTCCTTCAAACTTAAATATAAACAAAAATTAAAATATATTTATCAAAGTTTTCTCCAAATATATTTTGAATTTTATTTATATTTAAGTTTGAATGTACAATAATGCTAAAAACAAGTTAAAATATAGTATTAATAAATATTCAATCTCTCAGACCTAACACAAAAAGAATTCTTCAATAAATCTCATCAAGGGAAGAAACTTTCACTGTGGATTGTAAGTAGTTAATATAAATATAAATTATATTTATCTTTTTTTGTTCTTAAAAACACATTTAATATTTATTATTTTGAACAAAGTTGGAAAAAATGGTAAAAAGAAAAAGGGAAATGTTCGGTGGATACTCAAATATTTATTTGGCACAATAAGTAGAGTTGGGTATCTGATTGATTTGTCCCATTTAACACACTCTACATAACTTTGCACGTTAAATCGATTGGAGTGACCTACCTGGCAAATGTTGAAATATTGTTCGAGTTTGTCTTGCGTCCATCCATAATTAAACGAGTTCATATGCGGACCATAAAAAAGAAAACAAAAACCACGAATCATAGTTAAAAAGAACTTAATATTTCAAGTCAACATTAAAGGTATTAAGAGTATAACAATTTATATATATATATATATATATATATATATATATATATATATATATATATATAAATTATTAACACAAAATTATTAATTGGTCAAAATTTTATTAAATAAAATGTATTTATTTTTTGTATTTAGAATCTTACACATATTATGGACCAATTACCGAATTCGCATATTTAAATCACTTAGACTATATTTGGTAAAATTAAATTATAAGTTAGCTGATAATTGAAAAGTTAGTTGGTAGCTGATAAGTTATAGCTGAAAACCTAATTAATTGAAATTAAAGTGCTTGATTTTAACAATATAAAATCTTCTTCTTCTTCTTCTTCTTCTTCTTCTTCTTCTTCTCGTTAATTAATGTTATCTTATAGTTTTCACCTTTCTTCCCGACTTCTGCTCCTCCCAATGTGATTGTCGAATTCACCTGACACGTCTCTCGTGTTTACTACTTTATTTATTTTACTATATTTCTTTCATTTATGACTTTTGTGGTAGAAAATCTAAAAAATATAACAAAGCTGTGAAATAAAAAAAAACCAACGAATTTATTTATTTATTTTTATAAATATAAGAAAATATAAAAAGCTATAAATTAAAAGTTCAAACGCTAATTAAAATAGCATATCAGAATAAGTTATAAGCTGGTGTGAGAAAAACTTGTGTTACCAAATACATTTATTTTAATCCAATAACTTACAAACTATTTTATTGGCGTTACCAAAGAGTGCCTTACTCCAACAAAGTTATAAGCTAGTTCAATAAACTATAAGCTAACTTATGGCTTACTAAACAATGCCTTAATCTAATAAACTTATAATATAGTTTAATAAATTATAAGCTAACTTATTGACATTACTAAAGAGTGCCTTAATCCAATAATTTTATAAACTAATTTAACAAGCTATAAACAGAATTTAACAAGCTGGTGTGAGAAAAACTTGTGTTACCAAATACATTTATTTTAATCCAATAACTTACAAACTATTTTATTGGCGTTACCAAAGAATGCCTTACTCCAACAAGGTTATAAGCTAGTTCAATAAACTATAAGCTAACTTATGGCTTACTAAACAATGCCTTAATCTAATAAACTTATAATCTAGTTTAATAAATTATAAGCTAACTTATTGACATTACTAAAGAGTGCCTTAATCCAATAATTTTATAAACTAATTTAACAAGCTATAAACAGATTTATTGACGTTATTAAAGAGTATCTTAGTTCAAGATTTAAATAGTTTAAAGGACACCGACTAAAATTTTGAAATGGAATTTTGTTTTTTTTATCTATAACTCGTGCAGATCATAAATTAAACCATCAATCTATATATCCAACTCTTAGGGTGAAAGAAAAATAAATAAATAACAATAATAATGTAATATATTAATGAAACAACATTAAAAACTACAAAATATGTAATTTTAAATAATTGTATAAAATTAAGAGTATTGAAACATAAATAATTGAAGAAAAAAAGACAGCGGCAAATATGAATTTTAATTCCCATAAAAAATTGGAAAAGTGAAGAACATTAGTACGTGTCAAGCAAATTTGTGTAATGGACCCGTAATGAATGGGCGACGTGCAGAACAAGCGCGTGGTGTGACGCGTAATTGGGTTGCCCTAAGCAAGGGCATGACGGAAGCAGAAAGAACTCATTGTCGTTGTTCTTATCCACCCATCCAGTGCAACCTAAACGCATCATCATCACCATCACCACCATCTCCTTGTTTTCATAAATAAAAATCATCATGTCATCTCCCTTCTCCCTTCAACAGCACCGATCTTCGTTCACTTGATTCCTTTTTCCCCTTTTTCTTCTCTTCTAATTCAATCCGTAATTTCTCTCTCTCTCTCTCTCTCTCTCTCTCTCTCCCCCCCCCTCTCTCTCTCCCTCCCTCTCTCTCTCTCTCTCTCTCTCTCTCTCTCTCTCTCTTCTTATCTCAGATCTTGAATCACTATTTTATTTCCTTATTATTATTAATATTATGTTTTTTAGATCAACTACAAAGGATGGAGCCTATGGATATCGTTGCAAAATCAAAGGAAGATGCTTCGCTTCCTAAAGGTATTTTTAATTTAAAAATTAAAATTAGGTTATTGTTGCTAAATTTGATTTTGATGAAATACCTTTGATTTATTTTTTTGCAGCGACAATGACGAAAATTATTAAAGAGATGTTGCCCCCGGATGTGCGTGTCGCAAGAGATACTCAGGATTTGTTGATCGAATGTTGTGTAGGTGAGGGTTTTCATACTTTTTTTTTAATTTTATTTTGGGGGATTTTGGTACCGATGTTATTGTTTTTAATTGTTAGTAAAGTTATTTTGGTTGAGTAAAAAAAGCTTAATTATTTTGGTTCAAGTGCTTATTTATCATCATTTTGTTTATTTAGTGATCAGTTGTTTTGGTTTTGATTCTCACTTATCAATATATGTTAATGTTAATATATGTGTATGTATGTATACTCCTTTACTAAATTACATCTGTATTCAGTGCTCACTATAATTGATGTAGCCGATGCTTAGTCTGTGTGGGCGGCATCCATAGGTCATAACTCCATATTTATATTGTAGATTTTTCACTTGCTGTCGTAATTCGTTATCTGCAATTAGTAACATTGATAATTTTGTGGTAATTTTGTCATATCTGAACTTGTGTTATTTGCATGTATATCTCAACTATAATGGGCATGGTTGTCAAAATCTTGATTTGCCTCATAAAATTGAAGATTGTACAATTTATAATGGGATGTTTAATTCATGTGTTGAATCGCCTAGAAAATTGGTGGAATCTTCATTTTTTATCAATTCAGCATCTCAAAGCTGCGACCATTTTGCAGGTCGTGTTTCATAGAAAGCCCTACCCACGGCTTCTTCTCACTTTGGCGACTTGTGCGCAAGTTCTGCCTCTTCACACGGATTGTGTGAAAGTCTATGCAAATCTCTCTCCCTCTCTCTCTGATAGGGTTGGAGAGTGGGAAGAAAGTAATATTGGGTTGTGGGCTGTATTCAATTCAATGTTGTTTTCATTTCGTTTTAGTCGGTGGAGGCATTGGGCTATTAGGCCAAACTCCTTGTACTTAAGAAATAAAAAGGTCTTATTTTTTTGCACCAACTTTTTGGAGAGCATTACTTCTCTTATTTATGTTATTATACATATATATCTGTGTGTTTGTGTGTTACAATTCCATGATGAATGGTTTTATTTTCCTTCCATGTATTTTAGTAAAATCTTGATTTTAACTACCTTGATAATGGATACTCTAAAAATGTGTTGTTTTGAATTAGTTCTGATGCTTGATTCATGGTTTATGTCATAGTTTTCTCTTCTTATGAGATTTTATTGGTTGATCTATATCATTGTAGAGTTCATAAACCTCGTCTCATCAGAATCTAATGAAGTATGTAACAGAGAGGAAAGAAGGACGATTGCACCTGAGCATGTATTGAAGGCTTTAGGGGTATTCTTCAATTGACCAAATCATTTTTATTGCTTAGTTTTCATTTGGATTTGATTGCTTATGTTATTTGGTCTGTCTTGGAAGTTCTGTGCATTGATTTGTAATTTTTATCACTCTCATTGTGAGGATATTGTTATTCTTCATTTTTCTTTGCGTTGTAGTTTGGTTTGGTGACCTTCTGTGGCACGGTAGCATGTTAAATCTTTAGTGTGATCTGTGATTTTAGTGCAGCATGTTCTGTTTTGTCTTTTGTTGCTTGCTGTTTTCTTGTCCATCTTAAATTCCGTCCGCTGCTTTGTGCTTCCCGAAACGGGTTAGCTGATAGTTACTCCCTCTTTAAACCAAAGTTGTTCACCATATGTATCTTTATGATTATTACTATGTGTGTGTGGTTTTATTTTATTTTTGTTGTATTTGAGATTGTGTTCTGAATTTTATAAATAAGCGGTTATTTTTTGTATGATTTCCCTTTCAATTCCTGATTAAAGTGTTTCAAACAAGGCATATTTTTGTTTCCTATTGTTAAACGCATTCATGAAAATGTGATTGTCAAGACATGATTTTTGTATGTTTGACGACTTGTATGTTTAACAACTTGTCTGTTATTTCATTTGTTTATTATTTATGATTTGTACATATTTATATCAGGTTCTTGGATTTGGCGAGTACATTGAGGAAGTTTATGCAGCATATGAACAGCACAAGATGGAGACAGTGGTAATTGTTTAATGCTAACAGTCTGTGTGTGTTGAATTGCTTGAGTGATATAAGACAACTTGGCATAGTTGATGTCCCATGGTCAAGGCAACCTAGTGCTTCAGAGATCCCTCCATGTGAGATCCAGGGAAGGATCATATCCATTGTGGATATATTGTAGGCAGACTTGCCTTGCGTTATTAGAGATGGACTCCATTACTCACACCTGTGACCTACGATATTTGGGGAATATAGGCATTCCCAAATTGTTTTTAGTTTATCAATTAATATTATTACAATAAAAACTATTAAAATTTTAAGAGTACCCTCGGTGAACCAGTTTTGTGCTTTTACCCGATCATCTTATAACAATACTAGTGGAAGCTGAATTTTTGTTTCCCATCTCTGTCTGACTAAGGGTAGATAGGTTCCTGTATAAATTTTTGAAAGACCTACAAAACGGTATCCTCTCGGCAAATAGACTGGACAGGTCCTAATGAGGGGGATAAACTTGCTGCGTTCTCTTTCTCCTCTCCATAGGTTTTGGAGTATGCTTTTTGACAGAACTGCCTATACTTTCTTTGGCTGGTGAAATCGAAATCTATATGATTTATGAATGTCCAGGAATTTGTATGATCATCTATGCTGTGGAGTTCTTAGATTGAACTTTGAAGTAAATAACAGCTTGTTATGTGGCTTGTGATTAGAGATTAAGGAGTGATGGTAATGCACAGAGTCATGATCTAGATTTTATTATTCCAGTTCTCATTGTGGTCAGAGGGCCACAAGCTCAGACACACCAGCGCACATATTATTGATCAATTAATTGGACAAATGAATTTGAATCAGTTAATTTCTGTTGTTTATCGATTGACTTTGGTGTAGAACTATTTTCTGATACATATTTTTTCACCTTGCAGCAGGACTCTATAAAAGGTGCTAAGTGGAGCGGTGGAGCTGAGATGACAGAGGAACAAGCATTAGCCGAGCAGCAAAGGATGTTTGCAGAGGCACGTGCTAGAATGAATGGAGGAACCATTACTTCCAATCAACCCGATGCTGACCAAAGTTTAGAGAGCTAACTTTAGGGTCTTTATTTTCTTGAAGCATAGGCAAGCATATCTGACTCTTCCCTATGGGTAATTTAGCTCGATTTTGCACAAAACTCATTCACTACTTTGCTGGTCTATGTGAATGTGCTCCCCATTTGTGTTGTGTTAGCGATCCATATTTGTAAGTTAATGTAATTAATTTATGGATTTCATTCAATCGCTGGTCTATTTAGAATTGTATATGTAAATTATTTCATTTAGTTGTATCTTCTACACTGAATAGCTCTTTTGTTTAGTTTTGAAATAGTGAATGTATGAAATTGTGACAGTTTATTATAATCTATTATATGCTTTTAGTTTTGACTATAACTAAAATAATATAAAAGCCATTAAGGTTTCACAACGGCAGTAAGACATCATTTCTTTATTCGTACCCTTGGTTCTTGAAATGTTTACGTCTGATGTAATGAAAATTTTGAAGTTCTGTTACTTACATTTGATTCAAGTATTTCTATATAGAGAGAATGGTGTTCTCTTGAATTCTCTTGCATTGATAATTGGGGAAAAGGTTAAAACTGATCTTGATCTAGGTTGATCCAAGACTGCATTCAGATTCAATGGTTTTGTAGAGCCTAAACATACACTTAAGTTATTCTGTAAATGGTGTTTTCATATCTGTTTCAGATGCTACTGTTGTATCCTACGTATCACTTGGAAAAAATATTGCGGGTATACCCTGAACTTAAAAATCTATAAAAGCAATTTTACTTGGATTTCAAGGCTCTCATTATAGGATTATATGTTCTAGGAGAAAAATGGTAATTAAAGATCATTTGCTGTGTTTCCTGTTTCCACTTTAAAATATAAAATACATTACAAGTTTTTGAATTTTCTTTGAAAAATCTCTAAATAATGTTTAGTGTTTTGAGAAATGCATTTTTTTTAGTTTTTATTTGAAGAATCTCTTAATATTGCAATTAAAAGTTCTCCAAATCATGACCAAATGTCAATTAGTATACACTTGAAATTCTGTCTAGATGGTCTTGTTTTTATTACCGATAGGATTTACATCCTTTATACTCAGGATGTCTATTTAATTAACGAACTCTAGTGAGCTTATTTGGTTTAAATTTGCCAGTTTTTTGTTAACGAAATACTAGTAAACAGGAAAGGGCACGTTTTTATGGGCCAACAGAGAGGTGTCAGCTCGTAGGTTGGTGAAATGTAGTATCTGCAGCCAACATAAGCCACGATAATTCAGTAACTCTTAACCTGATGTCACTACGACCAACCTTAGCACTAGAAGACATGAACGCAGAAGGGTTGGTAAGAAGCATGTTAAACTTCAATAGTGATAGCTTCATGTTTTGTTTGTTTTGGCTTTATCTTTTTATCCTTTTCTACCCTTCTGTGTCCTACCTAAGTCAAAAGAATTGAACGCACAATCCCACTCTCTACCCCACAAGAAAGTGAAATCACAAACACGTTGTCTCCTTAGATTCCTTTTTTTTTCTACTAGCAATGCACTCTATCCAAGTTTACCTCTGTTTGATATTTTCTTACATATATACTGGTGGGGACTGTCCATTGTTCTTTTGTCAGGATTCTTTTCCACTCACTATATACCAATGGAAAGGAATAATAGAATTGCAACAACGAAAGAACCAATTAATAAAAAAGAAGACACTATAGATTCTTTATCTGTCTGTCTCTCTCCCACTCCACTTTGTTTAACTTTCTGATATGAATACAGTCATGGCTAGAACCTCTCAGAACATGTCCTCTAAGAGACATTTTCATTGGACAAACAAGGTTGGAACTGAAGATGGAGGTGAAGTTCCCACTTCAGAATCATTCTCAACACTCATCCAAAAGGAGAAGAAAGAGGGTGAAAATGTTGTTGCTGCCGAGGCTTCATCAATTGCTACTACAGCCACTTCACATGCAACAAGGAGGAAGCTGAGAGCAGTGGCAATCTCCAGGCTTCGTTTGGCTCTCACTGTGTTCGGCAAGAACCGGTTGAACACACCTTTCGGTCTTGGGTCTCGTGTGATTGGCACACTCTTTGGATATAGACGTGGCCATGTACATTTTGCATTTCAAAAAGACCCAACTTCCCAAGAAGCCTTTTTGATCGAACTTGCAACACCGATAAGTGGTTTGGTTCGGGAAATGGCATCTGGGTTGGTTAGAATTGCTTTAGAATGTAACAAACAGAAAGAAGCAGAGAAGAAAGGATTAAGGTTGCTGGAAGAGCCTCTGTGGAGGACTTACTGCAATGGCAAGAAATGTGGTTTTGCTACTAGAAGAGAATGTGGGCCAAAGGAATGGGATATTCTCAAAGCTGTTGAACCAATATCAATGGGTGCTGGTGTTATACCAGGAAATGATAATAGTGCAGAAGAAGCAGGACCAGAGGGTGAACTCATGTACATGAGGGCAAAGTTTGAGAGAGTTGTTGGGTCTAGAGATTCTGAAGCTTTCTATATGATGAATCCTGATAGCAATGGTGTTCCTGAACTCAGCATTTATTTGCTTAGAGTTTAGCAGCCATGCAAGTTATGTTTATTGTACTTAGTTTTTTTTCTTTTCTGGTTTTGTTCTTGTGGATTTTGGAATGGTGGGTTATTGGTATACTACTACTTGCTTAGATCTTAAATCATGGAAATGGAGATCTAGTCCTCTCCAGGGGTTTTTCTTTGCTATTTTCTTTTTCTTTTTAAGAGGTATAATTGAGTTCAAGAAATGTAATCTCAAATTTGCAACAGTCCTTAGTAGCTGCACTCAGTGATCTCAACCGTTGATCAAGATTGGAGAGGTATAATTTTGAGTTTTTAATTTGTCAAAGTCACGGCGGAGACAGTAAGAAATTCCAAAGGTAAGGAATTCAATTATGTGGGTTTACTGTAGTTTTTGTTAGAATAGGCAAGTAGGCCAAGTCAGAAAGAGGGGACATAGTGGGGTAAACAATAATTTTTTAGCTTGTAGTGGTGAGGTGGGTCATGGAAGGTGTATATGTGTAATTTTTTAATGATGATTAGGGAGGGAGGTTAATGCAAATCATGATTGTCTACCCATTTTTTTTTGGTTGATGAAGCTGAAGTAGTTCACCATCAATCCATCACGCAGTTGTATTCAATTCAAAACATGAATTGCCTTCATTGCTCTTTACACACCGCATTCTCTTTACGCGCTTGTGTGCTTAATTGCGTGTTTTCTATAGACAAAAATTAGTAATTAATATGGCAACGGTGATTGAACCTTTGATCTTTTTCATAATATTCATTCGGTGTTCCACTCAAACCACTTGATTCGCGTGTTGATTCAATTGATTTCTCAATAATTCAAGTGCTACTTAGGATTATGAATATTTTTGGGTTCATGTGAACTTAAGTGAATGTATCTTCGAAGTTCAGTTCTTGTTTTCAACAACTTGGGTTTAATATGTTTTGAGACTGACTTTAATCTGTGTTCTATAGCTTCTTTTGATGTTTAGTTTGAATACTTTAACGGTACTCCAATCCCACAAAAACTGAGTACTTGGGTCTAAAAGTTAACATTGTTCCAATGATTGGTTTTTTAATCACAATATAATTTGTGAAATGATCCCAATAATTTTTTTTTAAATCCTAATCATAGAAATCATTAAAAGCAATGTGTACATATAAATAAAAGAAATTACATATCCAGTTATTGAACCCCACCTTTTCCTTTGTTTATGCATTGGCCACTGCTTTTTCCTTTTGTTGACTACTTTTCTTTTGTTTGTCTGATTCAAACATGTGCCATTCTCATCAGTTTATGATTCTTAGTAGTTTGTGCAGCTTGAGTTGAAACTAATAGCATATCTAGGTCCTTTATGCAGCTAATTTGGTCACAGTAATGAACCCTCTTTTTCCCTTTCCCAATAGTTTTCAGGCTTTCAACTCTTTACTATTTTATACCACCTTGAGAAAATAGAATGTAGGTGAGCATATGTGGCTTATAGCTAGGCCCCCAAAAACAAATTCTCAAGATTTCTTTAACCAAAATTTAAGCTTTTCAATCATCTAGTTATCATACTTGTAAATAAAAGCTATTTGGTGCACTTACTGCTTTATACCAAAATACCCAAACCCATCTCTGAAAAAAGAAATAGACGAATGCAATTGGAAGTGCTAAGTGTGCATTAAGGTTGTCCATAATCCTTTATAAAGTTCAACTTGTTTAAACTCATATATTTTTAATTGTAGCGTAGTCTTGCTGCTTACTAGACAGCCTGTTAATAATATAGAGGATGACTTACTATTTGCACCAAAAACATAAAAAATTGAAGTATATCATCCTGGTGGGGTACTTGTCAATTGTCATTATGAATTAATATTATGCTATAACTTAAGAAGCATATTAGGTATGATTTAGCATAGTTTGTTTATATTTTCATCGCGACAGTTGCTCTATGCAAGGACTCAAAGCATCACTACTTGCCCACTTTAATGTTTTGGGTCATACATATGATGAATACATTATACATATATATATGATTTCATTTCAAAACAACCAAATATATATTTTTTTCTTACAAATCTAAAAGCACACTTCAGGTGTCTATCTCATAGTCAAACACAATGGTTAGCACTTGGTAACACTAAGGACTCCTAAATCCTAATATAAACCATGTTAATAATTGAAGGCTCTGCTATCTCTTCTCCCTTGTTTTTGTTGGCGAGTTTGAGGTACGAGAGTAACGAGTTAAATGTTTCAGGACTACACGAGGTTTTGACACTGGATCACCACTCAGTCGATAAGAGACTAACCACTCACACTTGAACAACCTCCCCCTCAAGTGAGTCTCCCACATCACCAACGGAACGTGCCTCTGACTAAATGCTTCAAGACTACAATTTTTTTTGAAGTCACATCTCCACCCAAAACCTTAAGATAATTGGTATATGGCTGATCTCTCTTATATATCTAATATTTAGCTTATTTATAGTCGATGTGAGACATCAACGATATGAGACAAAACACTCGCACTTGCCAAACAATTTTTTGCTACTGGAATGAATAAATTGCAGCTAAGAAGGGATGTAGCTGAAGGTAGTGTTGGGGAGGAATATGCAGCCAAGGTTTGAGCTTGGAGATGCTGTCACTACCTAACTTTACTAGAAGATGTGATAATCATCATGGACATTAAATACTAGATATTAAGAGTGTGAGCGAAGGAATCAGTCAAAAGGGTAAGATCAGTTGACAGAGACAGGGAGATCAAAATTTCAATCATATCTCCAACATGATATGAGTAACATATAGCATAACTATTTATGATAAGGATCAGGGCCATGCAAGTTAGGTATACACAAATGAGCGAGAATATTAATAGAGATAAATAGGTTAGGTGCACACAAATGAGTGAGAACATAAATAGAGATGAAAAAAGAGTAATGACAACTTCAAACAAATTTCACACCATCTCTCAATATAAAGAATTTCTCTTATCCTTTTTACTATCCATTTTACACCTGTATTATTATTATTATTTTTAATACTGTACCTTAATTACTACGCTTCTTCTTTAATTTGTAACTAGCAATACATACCATGATTTGAAGATAAATTAATTCTCTCTAACAATATTCTAATTGTTAAGAAATTAACTATTATCAACTTCCAGTCAAAATAATCATTATCAAACTTTTTTAATTTTAGTATTAGTTACTATATTTTAGGGACAAAGTTAATCAGGAGTATTAAAGTTGATGATCTGTTTTCAGCAGCAATAACATAGAATTAAGATTATGGTTAAATAAAAATGGACGATAGATTACTCTGCCATTCACACTTTTTGAGATTAGATAAGCAATAATAAAACTACCATTGTTCGTATAAGCCACTTTGAGAATTTTTTTTGTTTATATCTGTCCTAATTAATGATACTAATTTATTTTAAAAAATAAAAAGTCAAGTTGAATACATTTGTATATAAAAGGTATTTTAAGAACATCAACTCATAAAATTAACACATTAAATTTACTATCTAGTTTTCTAGTTTACATAATGAAAAAGTAATGAAAATTATAATTAGGGACCGTAGCATTAAACACATTAAAGACTAATGAACAATTTGACTATTTCATTAATTGATGTATTTGGGGATGTTAACAATGCTGTATTGTGTTGATTATCTACTTATTGCAATGTTAAAATTACCTAACAAGATAAGAGCGATAAAAACTCACAGAAAAAAGAAAAAGATTCTTCCCCTTAATTCCCTTTTATGTTTGTTGTGGAGAGTCGAGTTGATCGATCACTACTAGAAAAATCTAATTTACTGACGGATTTTAGAGACGGAATTAAATGACGGAGGATACAATAGCGCTTTTTTAACAAGTGTTCTAGAAAAAGCGCTGTTGTAGGTTATATAGGGTCACATAGCACTTGCACATAATGCTTACATCTGAAAGCGCTGTAAAATACATGCGCTTTCGTATAATTAAATGACCTAGAGCACTTTTTATACAAGCGCTGTAAAAGGCTTGCGCTTTAAATAAAAATCATTCACTTTAAATAAAATAAAATAAGGAGGTCTTTTACAGCGCTCGTTCAAAGAGCGCTGTAATAGGTTTTTAAAAAATAAGTTAAGGAGGTCTTTCACAACACTCTTTTAATTTAGTTTCTTAATTTTCATAATTATAAACAAGTAACTATATGAATAATTGAATTGTAGATCAATTCACTCTCATATGTATTATGGATTGAAGGAAAAAATAATAATATAAAAGAGGTGTTACTAAAATTTCTAATAGAAAATATAAAAATACATTTTTTTTAAATAATATGTAAATATGATATATCTCGTGAAATTTATTGAACATTATAAGAATCAGAAAAAATTATTTTAGTTAATAAAATAAAATAATTTTATAATTTAAATCAATACTAAATCTAAAATTTATAAAGAACTACTTTATTTTTATTATAAATGAATATTAAATATAATAATATCATCTTATTTTATAACGTGTTAAACATTAAACTATTTATGTAATTATTATTTATCATAAAAGTTATATAAACTTTTATGATATCGTTGTTAAATTGGTGTTGATCTAAATATAATTTTTGTGAGAATTGTAGTGTTATATATATATATATATA
>NC_021160.2:33429442-33441008 GCF_000331145.2 Cicer arietinum | reverse complement strand
TATATATATATATTTTATATGAAATTTAATATATTTAAAAATTGATACTTAAATATTCAGGTAAAAAATAATTATCGATAGATTTGTGAGAGATTAATAAAAAAATTTGGAATATATTAGAGACATAATATACATTTGTCTCAACAGAGACGGAATGTGATAAGCTAGAAACAGACTAAATTAAATCCTATTAGAGACAGTAGTGATATATCCCTCTCTGATAAAGACGAACATACTCCGTCTTTGATTAGAGACAAATGATAAAACCCGTCTCTAACATCTTAGAGACGTAGAAACCAATCACAGAAATATGTCCGTCTCCAAATCCTTCTCTATAGTGTTTAGCGACAAAATTTATTAAATTTAGAGACAAATTATATCCGTCTCCATTTCCGTTTTTTCTAGTAGTGGATCAGCAGCTGTTCACGACCAATGGAGAAGCTTATTCCGACAATCCATGCAGCATTGCCGGAGGTGCTTCTTCGACACAAAGATTGTGTTGAATGCCACTTCCTTTGTGCGACGAACCATGGGGAAATTGGAAAACTCAGACACTCTTCCTCTTCATTGCATGTGATGGGAGACGGTGTGGTCAGTTTTTTTTACTGAGTGTAGTCATTTTCTTTTTTGGACCTATGACTTATTCTAAGATGGGTAGTTACTAGTTACCGGTTAATATGACTTGTTTCATACTCATATTTTTTAGTGGCTCTTTTATTTTGAATCAAGAATAAAATTATAAAGATTTAATTTGTATATTATATATCAACTATCTTACATGCATGCTACTTACTTTCAAAATAACGTACATGAGTAGTTGCAAGAGGGTCTAACATGTCTCAACTCCTCACAAATGACTAATGTATATTTGGGACGCTATATCTAATATTTCATAAATTTTATAGCATGTAAATTCATCGTTGACAACATTTAAAAGCGTCTGTTTTAAAAGTTGATTAGCTATTGGCTCTAATCCACATTTTTAATAGGGCAAAAATTTCATAATTATTAAGACTCTAAGAAAGGAAGTCTTAAAACTAAAAAATTCATAAAATTTTGTGGGTTAAGTGGGGTTTATGGGTCCATTTTTTCAAATTTATCTTTTGATTTTTTTCAAAAAAAAAATTATGATCTTTTTTCTCAGAATTTTTTGATTGGAGAAAAAATATCGATTTTTTGTGAGAAAACTAATTTTTTGATAAAAAAAGTAATTTAAAATGTTTTATAATTTTTTATGAGAAAAAATGTTTTATATTTTTTGTTGTGAAAAAAATTTTAGAAAACTTTGAAAAAAAATATTTTAGATTAACAAAACATTAAACACATGAGTGAAACGTCTCGTTTCATTTAAAAAATAATAATTAATTAATAATAATATAATAAATAATAAATAAAACAAATTAACCACCCACTCTCTTCCATCATCATCATCATAAGGGTCATATAGCGTTTGCGCATAATATTATAAGGCTTTTACAGCGCTTTTCGCAAAAGCGCTGTAAAATGAAGCGCTTTCGCGTATTATTTTACAACGCTTCTTTCACAAACGCTGTAAAATACATGCGCTTTCAATCAATTTAACCACATATTACAACGCTTTTTGTATAAGCGCTGTAAAATACATGCGCTTTCAAATATTTGAACTACCTATTACAGTGCTTTTTTTACAAGCGCTGTAAAATACATGCGCTTTCAATCAATTTAACTACCTATTACAACACTTTTTGTACAAGCGCTGTAAAATACATGCGCTTTCAAATAAATATAATTTAGTTTTAAAACAAATTTACGAACCCTCATCACCTCTACTTTGGGAACCCTCATATCCTCTACGTACTGTGCAGCCATCTACGTTGTCTCAGGTATTTTTTAATTTGTTTTTGTCAAAAAAATCTTTAGTTTTTTAATAATTGAAAACTAAAAATTGTTATATATATTGAAATTGTCAAAAATTGTCAAAAACTCATACCACATGATCTGTTCTGTTTTGAAATTGTTAGTTGATATTGGTTTCTTTTTGAAACTTGTTGATATGTTTTGAAAGCTTATTATTTTTGTTACTGCATTTATATAGGTGGTATAATATGGATAGGAAATGGATTTCAGCCAATCGATTGTCAAAAGAGTATGAAATTGGAGTGAAGGAGTTTGTTGAGTTTGCAGTGAAGAATGCAAAAGATCCAAATAGAGTAGTTTGTCCTTGTTTAAAATGTTGTTTTGGAAAACGTGTTAGAGAAGATGAATTAGAAGGACATCTAGTATGTAATGGAATTGATCAAAGCTACACATGTTGGATAAGACATGGTGAGAAAAAAAAAGGAAACATTAATTTTGAGAGTAGTTCGACATATGCTTCAACTGACTTCGATACAGATACATATAAGCCGGACCGAGTTGATGAGATCGCAAAAGCAGTTGAAGAAGATCTTCGAGATTGTCCTAAAATGTTTGAAAGTTTGTTGAATGATGCAGAGAAAGAATTATATAATGGTTGTACTAAATTCACAAGACTGTCAGCGATATTAAAGTTGTACAACTTAAAAGCGAGTAATGGATGGTCTGATAAAAGCTTTACAGAATTATTAACACTCATAAAAGATATGTTGCCAGATGATAATGAACTTCCCAGTCGAACCTACGAGGCTAAACGGATTTTGTGTTCTATTGGGAAGTATTAGAGAAGCTCAAAATCCTTACAGAGCAAGTGGCACTTTTGGTGAATACGAACAAAGACAAGCAACTCCCGAATCAACTCCAACATGAAATACAAATGGAGAGTGAAACCGCGAGTTGCAACGTCGGTCTCAAAAGTATTCCCGAGGTAATTAATTACTTACTTGATTATGTAATTACTTATGTATTAAACAAACTTATATATTAACCGTACTTATGTTTTAACTATTTGATTTAGGGTGTCACTACATGCGGGCTATACTTGTCCTCGCCTACTCATCGGAAGGTGGGAAAAGGAAAATTGTACAATACTTCGGGAGAAGTATTGCACAATACTCCGATCCCTACGGGCCATGTCAAAGTATCACCTGTTGTTGCTTTCGAACCAACTGCACCGTTGCCGATACCAGACAACGATGGAGATATGCAGTTATTGGGTGAAGCTATTGGTAGTTACGTGGCATGGCCCACCCACCTTGTTGCCCTCGAAAAAAAGATTCCCATAAACAAATCAGTTACATCTCCCGAAAAGGTTTGTCACATTTATTCCCTAAGGTTTGTCATTTTTTCAGATTCAATAAACTAACATTTAACCTCATTTTTGTAGATCCAATTAAATAAACCACCCGTACAACCAAAAAGAGCCAGCAAACCTCCAACATTGGAGGGTAATAGGGCTGCCAAACTACAAAGGCTGGAGGGTAATAAAGCTGCCAAAATTGCAGCAAGAAAACTGGATCGGGGAATAAAGCGTTGTAAAATGTCATTTTTGGTGTAGTGTCACCGTCATATATTTTTATAATGCTATAATTATTATTTTATTTATTTCCTATATTAAAATATTTATTGAAAAATTGGGAACACAACCTTTGATTTTTTTTAATCGATTTAACCTTTAATTATTTTCATGGTCTTTGTTATGTAATATGTTTGTAGTTTGATTTATTTATGAGTTATAAGCTTTTAAATATGTGTAGTGAAAAATCGTTGTTATAATTGTGAAATCGTTAACGGCGGTAGATGCACCTAGTTACCTCGTTTTGATTAGGGAGAGTTACCCGTTAGATTGAGCCGTCCCTATGAAAAATGTCATTCGTAGGAGGAGACGGTTGTCAACGAGATGTAAGCTCCTTAATTGATGCGTGAGGATGCGTTGCAGGATTGAGAGAAGAGTGATATCCGTTAGATGGAGCCACCTCTAAGGGAAAGGCCACCCTTATGAGGAAAGGACTATCAATGAGATGAAGCTGCCTCTTGGTTCTCATGAATTTATATTTTTACTTGTTTGACTTTCTATGATATTTTTTAAAGTTGCTCACTTTGATATCTTTATGAATTGGATTTCAAATATATATATATATATATAATTGAATGATTAAATTATAATTTTTAATGATTTTATTATGTGTATAACATAATCGCCACAAGATTATAAAACTATTATTCGTGCCCGTTTGTGTTTTCCTTCTAGTTGGTGGTGGTTGTTGTCTCCTCACTAAGTCTTTGTGAATTACCCCTTCATGTTGTTTATCTTCTTCAGATTCGCAGGCAGCTGAGTAGCAAGCTGTTAGTAGATTCAAGTTTTCGATCATATTTGTTTTGGTAGGCCTCTTTGATCAATAAACTTTTGTTGTTGTAAAGTCTCTAGAGTCATGATGTAATTTGAAGCTATTTTGAGTCTAGAAAGTCTTTTGGGAGATGTACTGAATATTTATATTATGCTCTTTGGATTATGACTGAATTGAGAGTTTAAACAGAAATTTTACAAATTTAGAAATGTTGAAGTTACAGAGGATACTATGTAAAAATTTCAAGAAAATAATATATATATTTATATTGTTTCTAAATGGTTATTGAGAACTATTTAGTCGCTTGATTATTAAGTTAGTTGATAGGCTTGTCAGGCTAAGAGTATAGCTTGTTCGCCGGTCACGATGTTTAGTTTTTGGGTCGTGACAAAGTTGGTATCAGAGCTCGGTCGTAAGTCCTAATAGCTGCAAACATAGGGTGATAATAAATTATTGTCAGTAAATTGTGTATCCGGGCACAACTAACTTGCAAGGACTATTAGTACTCTATGAAAGTCTCATCTGTTGTATAAATTTGTGTTTAAATTCATCATCAATATATTTTCCACATTTTCTTGTCGTCTTTTTTAATTTTTGATCAATGTTCTTTAATTAGGTGAGAATGCCACCCAAGACTAGGAATCCTACTATAAGGGAAATTGCTGATGAGTCAATTTCCCAAGCCCAAGGCGCTCTTCATCGAGGTCGTGTTTCAGTCCATGCTCGAAATAGGTGTAGAAAATCCAGCCATGGAAGAGTTTGCTGCTGGTCTGCATGCATTACAACAAGTTGTGCAACAACTTGTTGGGGTTGTCGTCGACAACAACAAGAGGGTGATCAAAGGCATGCAAATCCCAATGGTTAACAAGAGGTTAAACAAGTTGAGCTTCAGACGAGGGGGATTGAGGTTACTTTACCAGACTTCATGAAGCTTGAACCCCCTACTTTTCTGGGTCTAGCTCAACTGAGGACCCACAACAATTCATTGATAGTCTAGAGCAGCTTTGGAAAGCATTGAGTTGTTCTGAAGTAAGAGCAGTAGAATTGACATCATTTCAACTAATAGGTGTGGCACATGATTGGTTTGATATAATGTCACGTGGTAGACAAGTTGGGTCACCTCCATTAGCATGGAGAGAGTTCTCTCAGTTGTTCATGGCACATTTTCTTCTGGAGAATATTAGAGATGGATTAGCTCACGAGTTTGAGCGATTGGAGAAAACGGAGGGTATGGCAGTTTTAGAGTATAGCGCTCATTTTTACACAACTTTCTAGACATGCTCCTTACCCTATCATTGAGGAGATGCGTGTCAAAAGGTTTATCGGAGGATTGAAGGATTACTTATTTAGATATGTGGTTGGGTCGAATTGTTATACTTTTGTTGAGGTGTTGAGTTTGGCCAATCAGATTGAGCAACAACAAAAGGAAAAGGGAGGCATTAGACAATATTCGTGGTAGAAACAAAGGATTGAAGGATCTTACAATAACTATTCGAATCACGGTGGTGGATCTATGTTTTGTTATCAGGTGCAACAAAGACTCATGTCTCAAAGAGGTCATCATAACGGGCAATCTTCTAGGATAATGCAGAGTCGTAGATCAGATTCTGGAGCAACATCACAATCCATTTTCTCTCAGACACATTTCAGTGTTTCAACTACATGATGTCCTATTTATGGTAGGTTTCACTTTGGAAATTGTTCCAGAGATGGTAATTGTAAGGTGTGCTATCAATGTGGCCAAGTAGGTTGATCCGCTGTCGCACACGAGTCAAATACTATTGATAAAATGTAAATAGAGATAATAACTTGAATCGTTTCGCAAGGACTTCTGATATAATAATAATAACCGAATTGAAAATTGAAATTAAAAATGGGTTTTTTTAGATTTTTGATTTAACAGATGAACAAAACGATTAATCCACTTATTTGAGTTTCAGACCTATCACAGATTCTATCAATGAGTTTAATTTCTAATTTGTGATTCTATTCTTATTTGACTATATAATTGATCAAACAAGCGTAATCAATCCTATGTGAATTTGGTTTCTTTGATTGGAGTAAGCATCACAATCATCAAAATATTGCAATTAACAATCAAGCGTCGCAAAATTATAATTCAATTAAATTAGAAACGAAAACCAAATTCTGTCAAATAAATCTAATCAATCCTATTGAAATTCAATTCAAGCAATCAAATTATCAATATATTTGAAACACATGCAGATAATGATCAAAAGGTCTTTATTTAGGTTGTAACGTGGCCAAGGTAAGGTGAGATAACCCTAAAGAGACTAGAGCTGAAAATCAAAGAGGATAAATGAGTAATGATTAAGAGAGAAAAACAGCATTAAGAAGTAATTCAACAAAACATCATTGACTTTTATTTTCATACTCTCTTTGCTCACAACACAACCATTTTTCTTCATATCTTTTTTCATAACCCTCAAATTCAAACAAACAAGTTGAGCACCCCTACACTTATGTAAGGAAAGACTCCTTTATCTCCCAAGATTAAGGCAATTCATTGTTTTTCACTTTTAGGCTTGTAATGAGCTATATAACAAAAAATGGGGTAATTAGGCTCAAAGGGGCTTAAACAAATGGATAATTGTAGGGTAGGCTTATTTGGTAGGTAGCTTAATTAGAAACAAATGCCTAGATCATTTCAATATATGCATGCGGACAAGAGTCAAGTTAAGTTTTGACGTAACTAGCAATCATGAGTGAGATAACACACAAGAAAAAAAAAAAGAGATGGAAAAATGTATTCCAATCATAATAAGGCTAAAAAATCTCAGAAAGTTTAATGACTTATCACAAATGATACACAATTTAGCATTTTAATCCAATTTATTTTACCAAGAATGCAAAAATATTATCCAATCATGGGTATGGATTGGTAGATTTGATGTGATTGTGGGTATGGATTGGTTGACTTTGCATCATGCCACTTTGGATTGTCATAACAAAATGGTGAAATTTGAGATACCAAGGCAATCAGTCTTCTCGTTTCAAGGAGAACCACAACAAGAATACATGGTTTTTGTGAGGGAAAAAAGCCCTCACAAAGAGAAAAAATAGCCACAAAGTAGGCATTTGTGGCGGCCAAAGACAACCACAAATAAGGTGGTCACAAACCTTTGTGGCGGCCGAATCGGCCATAAAGTGTGAAAATTTCGTTGTCTTTTGTGAGGGCAAAGACCGTCACAAACGCCTGATTTTCTGAGGGCATAGGCCACCACAAATGCCTCATTTTGTGAGGACTTAGGCCGCCACAAAGGACAAAGTGGATTTTTAAAATTAAGCTTTTGTAGAGGCCTAGGCCGCCACAAATGCTTCCCTTTGTGAGGGCTTAGGCCGCCACAAAGGATGTTCCAGATTAAAAAAAAAAAATAAATTTTTTGGGAGGGCTTAGCCCGCCACAAAATATTAACTTTATTAAAAAATTATTTTATTAAATTCGAAATTAATACTAAAAAATAATATTATATATAATGAATTAATATGAATATAAATTTAAAATTTAAATTTAAATTAAAATATTATAATTTAAATTAAATTTAAAATATAATATTTAAATTTAAATTGAATTTAAATTTAAATTTATTATGTTATATATAATAAACTAATATCAATTAAAAATATAATATTACAATTTAAATATCATTTAAAATATAATATTTAATTTATAATTATAATTAAAGATTAATTTAAATTAAAATTAAATTTAAATTAAATTAAAATTAAAATTAAATTTAAATAAAAATTAAATTTAAAAATTAAAATTAAAATAACTATTATATATAAAAATATAATATTAATATTAACTAAAGTAATTACTACCAAACCAAATAAAACATTCCAAAATTAATAAATCATGTCTTACAAACCAAAAATTAAACACAAAATAATTAACTAGGAGAAGATAAATGTGTTCATAAAAATCAAAAATAAAATTATGAAATTATTCAAATACATCAATCCTCATAATAATTCCTCTGATCAGCTCCACTCCCACCATCATTATTTGCTGGCATGTTACTCGACGATAGAAGTGCCTCAAAAGTATTATTAATTTGTGCTGGAGGAGACATCATGGTTTGAAATAGGATTTAAATCTTGTCTGATTGAGGTTGATTTAAATCTTGTCTGATCAAGCCAACTGTTGGCATAGTTGGTCAGTATGTAGTTTGATCTTGTTGAGGTTGAGGAAGTTCATGAGAAGATGACGGAACATACTGATAATTATGAAAATATTGTTGTTGCTGAAACCTTGGCTGTTGTTGTTGCTGGAAGGCAGAGTTCGGAGGATCCTGGTGTTGCTGTTGGAAATTTGGAGGCGGTTGCTGCTGCTGGGAGTATTGAGAGTAATTTTGTTCCTTTTGGAATAGTGGTTGTTGATGCAAGTATTGAGGCCGAGGCGGAAACTGCTGATGAAAAGTAGGAGGAAATGAAAATTGTTGCTGTTGAAATTGTTGTTGCTGCTGAAACTGCTGTTGCTGGTCTTGAAACTTTTGTTTCCATTCCTCATTCAATTTATCAATTGCTGCTTGTATCAGTTGCTGTGTCTTTTCTTCTTGCTCACTTTCCCATTGCTCCTTTAACTGGTCAAGATTATCTATCGACGGACGATGAGATCAATTCCTACTAGCATAAGAAGAAGACGTCTCAGTCTGAATATAGCATGTTGGACCTTTCACAAATGTTGATGATAAACTACCGGCATCCAACACACGCCCTTTGTACTTGATGCGACTAATGTTCATAAAACTTGCGGTTTCATATTGTTTTCGCTGCACTGGACTAGCTCGCTTAGTAGGAGGAAGAGTAGCTTGATGATCATCCCATTCTTGCATGACTTGTTGAATTTGTTCCTATATAAAAAATAAAAAATAAAAATAGTTAATTAATATATAATAATTTAGAGGGCTAATTAATATATAATAATTACCTAAATCATTTGTGATAATCCATCATTATACTAATTTGTTTCAGGATTAACATGAAGATAGCGATGTATCTCTGCCTGAGTGACCTCCCTTCCAAGTTGCTTTTCCTAAAATATTAAATTAATGTCAAGTTTATAAGTTGGTGAAATGTGATGATTAATTGAATATAAATTAATAGATATATATTATAAATAGTAATTACCATAAAATATTTAATTTCTCCAGCAGACATGGAACCTTCCTTATGAGTACTGATACCCCTCTCAGATGCTCTATTAATCTTTGCTTTTTCTCTCATCTGTTTGTAAGCATCTCTGTTCCATTTCCTCCGCAAAGCACTCCAAACATTTTCACCAATCCAATTCGGCCATTTTTCCTCGCCCTTATTACGTGCGTACGCCAACATAGATGACAGACGCTTGGAAAAGCGATGGTCAAAAGAAGCCAAAACTGCAGCATCATGCTCTCTTTTCCAAGTACATTTAGTCTGTTGTTTGTTTAAATTTAAAAAATATTAAAAATATAATTCAATTAAGCAATCAAATGTATAATTAGTTATTAAATAAATTAATCTAATCACTTACTTTAAAATAATGTAAAAATTGATCAACTTCACTAAATTGAGGTGTCTTATCCTCGTTTATCTCACCCCAAGACAACCATGACTTTTTTATATTTCTCTTGTATGACTTCAGCAATTGCCTTTGCAGATGATTTAAAAGGAAGATATCTTCAAAGTTTATATGCAAATTAAATATAAAAATGAATTAATAAAATAATATAACATGCAATAGTGAAATATTTAACAATCATAATTTAAAATAGTTTACATACCCATCTCCTTTTGGAATGATGATAATGCGGTAGTAGCAATCAACACATCCGGGTTCCATTATTTCGTCTATGGTATAAGGCTCTACAGGGACCTCAGGATATAGAGGAGTAGCTCCACGACTAGTACCAATCGTCGGCATCGGCATGAGAGATGGTTCATTAACAACACGTGGTTTAACAACTTTTTTCTTACCATGTCATGTTTTGGATATTCCTCGTATTCCCACCGTTCCCGTTCCTCCTGATCCTTTCGATCCTCCTACTCCCGACACTGAAGCCATGTCTATATATATATATATATATATATATATATATATGTGTGTGTGTGTGTGTGTGTGTGTGTGTATGTACAATTAACATAAATTAATAATGAAATATACATAAATAAATTAAAAATAAATATAATTAAAGAAATATATATATATATATAGGCTAAATTACATATGCGGTCCCTTAACTTAATTTCAGATAACGTTTTAGTCATTTATCTTTTTTTTTTTTCCCGAGTTGGTCCTTTATTTTAATTTTAAGTGACAATTTGATATTTTATGTTTTAAAATGTCAACAATGTTATCCTTTTTTTTACAAAAAATCAAAAAAATCATCAAAATTTTCAACCAAAATCCATAAAATTCATTATCATAAAATGCAAATTGAATCAAATTCATAACTTAAATCTGGAAATAAACTCATATTTTCATTCTTTATTTGATGTTGTTGGAGATGAAAATATGAGTTTATTTGAATATTTGAGCCATGAATTTGATTAAATTTGTATTATACTTGAAGATGATTATTAATTTTATGGGTTTTGGTTGAAAATTTTGATGATTTTTTTTGAATTTTTGTAAAAACAAGGATAACATTGTTGATATTTTAAAACATAAAATATCAAACTGTCACTTAAAATTAAAATAAAGGACCAACTCGGGAAAAAAAAAGAAGATAAAGGACTAAAACGTTATCTGAAATTAAGTTAAGGGACTACAGATGTAATTTAGCATATATATATATATATATATATATGGCTTAATTGCACTTTTGGTCCCCCTATTATAGGTGAAAATCGAAAGTAGTCCCCCCATTTTGTTTGTCCCCAGTTTTAGTCCCCCAAACAGAATTTGAGTCCAAATCATGATGAGTTGTCATTTTTTAATGACGTGTCAATAAAAGGGTGACGTGGCAGACGCTTATGTGGAATAAACTCATTATTATATTTTTTAATCAGAAATAATATAATAATGAGTTTATTCCACATAAGTGTCTGCCACGTCAGTTTTTTATTGACACGTCATTAAAAAATGACAACTCATCATAATTTGGACTCAAATTCTGTTTGGGACTAAAACTGGGGACAAACAAAATGGGGGGACTACTTTCGATTTTCACCTATAATAGGGGGACCAAAAGTGCAATTAAGCCATATATATATATATATATATATATGCTAAATTACATCTGTAGTCCCTTAACTTAATTTCAGATAACGTTTTAGTCCTTTATCTTCTTTTTTTTTCCCGAGTTGGTCCTTTATAGATC
>NC_021160.2:33426014-33428975 GCF_000331145.2 Cicer arietinum | reverse complement strand
TAATTGTCTTCGTCATCGTCATCATCGTCGTCGTCATTTGATGAGTGAATTAAGTCACTGCCTTCATCATTCTCTAATTCTTCTATTTCTTGTTCATCAACTTCTTCTCCAATGTTTGACTCATGACAAAGTTGACTAATAGTCTCATCTCCAATTACATGATCCAAATTTGACATTTTATCCATTTGATATGCAACTTCTTCATTTTGACCTGCTTCAACATCTTTTATTCCACTCGTTGGTCTTGTTTTGATTGCAGCACACCAACTTTGTTTTGCTTCTGACAGTTTATGGATAAGGAACATAATACACTTGTCTTACATTATGGGCCAGGGCAAATAGATCAAACCGTTGATATTTTTTGCTCATACGAATGTCTAAAGTATTGGATATCAAATTGATCTTAGTTCCTCTGCTAGATGGATCAAACCACTTATAGTAAAACAACACCACTTTTTTCACATAATCTAGGAACGTATAGTCAATTTCGTAAATATGCTTACAGTAAAACAACACCACTTTTTTCGCATAATCTAGGAACGTGTAGTCAATTTCGTAAATATGCTCAATTATGCCATAGAAATCTTCTACTACACCACTATCAGAGACACTTTTCATACAAACTCCACTATTAATTGTTTCTTTTCCTTCAGTCCAAGATTCAGTGTGAAATTTGTATCCATTGACGTAATAGGTGTGCCATTCTTTGAAACTTCTACTCGGGCCCATAGATAAGTGCCTTAAGTGGATGTTGATAGGAGTTTGTTCTTCGAGATGCACTTGTTGTTGAAACCATAATGGGAAATTTGAATGTATATCATCAGATGATTGTCCCGTATTTAAAAATGCCCTGATCGATGACCATATATATGGTGAATATCAATTTAATCATATAAATATAATCAAAAAGAAGAGGAGTTTAAAACGTACTCAATGTATGGTTTAACTTCAGTGCAATTAATCAAAACGTGAACATGTGCCGCATTAAATGCTTTGTCATTTGGCCAGAAAATCAGAAAATTCCTACCAGCATGATTACCAGACAAGCAAAAAACTGATAAAGCATGTGGATGACATATAACACTATCAATAGTGTTTCTTCCGTTAACTGGTGACAACGTTTCGTTGTTGAAATAATGAGAACAAAAGTGTGTTGTTTCACGGTGTAGGTAAGATGAACAAATTGAGCCCTCAACTCTAGCTTTATTTTTTATCGACCTGTTGTTTCACGGTGAAGGTAAGATGAACAAATTGAGCCCTCAACTCTAGCTTTGTTTTTCACCGACCGTTTTGAATAACCCATGAACCTATAATATACAAAGAGATGTACAATAAGCTCCATGTATATATAAGTTGAAGTATATTGAAAATCAAGTATATGTATATATATATCACCTTTCAAATGGATACATCCATCTATACTGAACTGGTCCACCAAGCCTAGCTTCACTTGCAAGATGCACTGAGAGATGCTCCATGGAATCAAAAAACCTAGGAGGGAATACTTTCTCCAACCTACATAGAATCATCGGAATGTCATTTTCCATTTTGATGAGATCTTTATCAATGAGTGTTGAAGAACACAAATTCTTGAAATATTGACTCACTTCATTAAGTGGGTTCAATACATGTGTCGGTAAAGCACTAAAGGCAATAGGAAGTAAACACTCTAAAAATATATGACAATCATGACTTTTCATCCCATGCATCCTCCCATTTTCCACATCAGCACATCTTGTCAAATTAGAACAATAACCGTCAGGTGTCTTCAACTCCTTGATCCAACGATAAACAAATTTGGCTTCATAAGTAGATAAAGTGTAATTCGCACGAGGTTTTAGGGTCTTGCCCGTTTTGTTCCACCAACAACAAATCTGGTCGTCTGCAATATATACCTATGTCATTTCTAGCTTTGTCATTATCTTTTGTTTTCCCTTTCACATTCATCACAATATTAAATATGTTGTCAAAGAAATTTTTCTCGATATGCATAACATCAAGATTATGTCTCAAAAGATTATCTTTCCAATACGGTAGATCCCAAAAAATACATCTTTTTGTCCAATTGTGCCATTGTCCATAACCTTGTGGTTTACAGGCCACACCATTAACAACATGTACCTTTGGCATATCTTTTACTTTATTCCAAACTTGTTCTGATGTCAACTTAAGCGGTGGTCCTAGACTTTCTGCATAGCCCTTCATAAATGCAGCTTTGTTCCTTCTAAATGCATGATCAGCAGGTAAAAACCTACGATGCGAGTCAAACCACGATGCTTTCCCGCCAAATTTTAAAGTAAATGCTTTTGTATCTTCCATACAAATAGGACAAGCTAATTTACCATGGGTGCCCCATCCTGACAACATCCCATAAGCGGGGAAATCATTAATGGTCCACATCAATGCAGCTCTCATCATAAAATTTTCTCTCCGAGCAATATCATATGTCAAGACACCATTCCACAACCTCTTCAAATCGTCAATCAAAGGTTGTAAAAAAATATCAATACCAGTTGTAGGATTAGAAGGACCTGGTATCACAGCAGCTAAGAACATATAAGGTTTAGACATACACATATCAGGAGGAAGATTGTAAGGAGTAACAATAACTGGCCAACAAGAATAAGGAGTAGACGATGCTTGTATGTAAGGCGTAAATCCATCTGAGGATAATCCAAGTCTTACATTGCATGGATCTGACGCAAAATCAGGATGCATTTCATCAAAGTGTTTCCATGCTTGACCATCAGAAGGATGTCGCAAGTCACCTGAATTTCTTCTATTCTCATAATGTCACGTCATCTTTCCTATAGTTTGTATTGATGAAACATTCTCTGCAATCTTGATACAATAGGTAGGTAAAACATTGCTTTCCTTGAAATTGATTTTCCCCTACTTACCCTAGAGTTATTCCTTTGGTGATACATTGGTTGTTGACAAAACTCACATTCAACTAAGTTG
>NC_021160.2:33408058-33425921 GCF_000331145.2 Cicer arietinum | reverse complement strand
AACCATCTCTAACAGGTGTTGCGTCTAGCATCATTTTAGTCATCAAATCCAAAGCTAAATCAGGAACATGAAATTGAGACTTTAGACCTAATAGTCTAATATACATTGATAACTTTGAGTTTATAGATCCTTCAAACAATGGTTTATTTGTCTCTTTCAAAAGACCATAAAATCTCTGAGCTTATTCATTCGAAAGTCCATCGGTATCGTCATATTGATCTTCATTGAATGACAAATTAACCCCAACAGCATCCGAAATCATATCATTCATCACCTTAAAGTGTTGATAGTTATAATAATCTAATCTAACACGATAGTTATAATAATCTACACCTAATATGTTAGTACTACTTGAAGGACCTATGTTATTCTCCACACTGTACTAGTATTAGGCGCCATCAGAGACTCTTCCCCATGATTAGTCCAAATCCAGTAGTTAGGCATAAACCCATCAGCATATAAATGCACTCTTATTTCATCTTCACTCGTAAACCATCTACATCGATAAAAACAACATGGACATCTCATCTCCCCTTCATCTTCAACAATTTTCTGCACTCTCGCAAAATTGAAAAAGTCTTCAACCTTGTTAGCAAAAACGTTGTTTAAGACCATTCCTTCCAGGAAAATTCTTATCATACATCCAACTACGGTCTATATCCATATATGTGTGTATATATATATTTTTATTCTGAAAATTAAATAAATATATAAATTATGTATATATATATATATATATATATATATATATATTAATTGCTTATTTTTCAAAAGCAATATAAATTTTGACATACTTTATATGTCAATTAGGGGAGCATTTGCAAACAATATAATAAATTATTATCAAGACCATAATTATATAAACCGAAATAAAATTTTAAATGATATGTTTATGAAATTTTTCATAAAATAATTAACTCCTTATATATAAAAAGAAAATAGACTGTTAAAGTATATAAATTTTTTGTACTAACTCAACCACAACTCTTTTTAATAACAAACAAAAAATATTAATATCATCAATTTTAATAATGTTTTATTTTTTAAATAGTTATATTAAAATCAATAAGTTTTACATGTGTTTCAAATATTTATTTATCATATATTATTTAAACAACATAATTTCTATTTTTTTATAAATAAATCTATAATAACACATATTTTACTAATCTATATTTTAAAAATAATATAAATACTTCTGCACTCTTTACTTTACTACCGCATCTGATTTCTGTAAGTCTGATTGCTACTGCTTCTGTTCTAAGAAAATCACCAAACCCAAAACAATTCTTGAATAAATAATAAAAAAAGAATCTAACTTAGACAGTCATAATTGAATTCCATTCTCTTATTTGCACCTTCAATCATGATTATAAATTATAAATATTATTAGTGAAAACTTATAACCACAATGACAGAAGTCGTTTTTTTACGTTATGTAATTTTAAAATTATAATGTTGAAATTAAAAATTTGAAATAAAGATTGAAATATATACCTCACTGCTTGCATCTGTTTTTGATTTCATTCTCCGTGTCATAAATATATAATTGAGAAAATTTAAGAGTGTTTCCATTTATAGCGACCAAACTTCTAATATGTTGATAGTTTTCACCATTCTCGATAAACAATGGAGGTGCATGTCCATTGTTTATTTCTCCGTGAATTTTGCCACTCATAGATGTGAATTTTGTCATGTTTGTGAAACAGTTCATGCAAAGGTTGTGGAAGTTTTAAGTACTTGGGAAGTATAACTTTGCCTTGTGAACAACACATTGAAAACTTTGGTTTGATAGCGTTGTATTGCTTTTGAGCTCATATGTCAAACCACATCATTGCACCAGAACATTGACATATGATATATGGTTCTCCAATATGACTCGCTTAGTGCTTCAGTTACCCCTTAAAAAATGCAATAAATAATAAATAAATCTATTATAATATAGGCTAAATTACATTCGTGCTCCTTTAACTTAATTTCAGGTAACGTTTTACTTCTTTATCTTTTTTTTTCTCCCGATTTAGTTCTTTATTCCTAAAAATATCAAATAAAGTATGAAAATATGAGTTTATTTGCAGATTTGCATTACGGATTTGATGAAATTTGTATTATATTGAAGAATATAATTAATTTTATGAGTTTTGATTGAATTTTTTTTTTGAATTTTTGTTTAAAAAAGGATAACGTTGTTGAAATTTTAAAACATAAAATATCAAATTGTCATTTAAAATTAAAATAAAGGACTAAGTCGGAAAAAAAAAAGATAAATGACTAAAACGTTACTTGAAATTAAATTAAGGGACCACGAATGTAATTTAGCCTATAATATATTAAAATGGATTCTCGAATTCTAACGGCGACAACTCATCTATCTATATGGAAATATTTTAAAATTTGCTAACTCACAAAAATTTTGATGTGACATCTCTAAAATCACACTACTTTCATGTTTTGCTTCTATTATATTTTGTTTCACCAAATATAAAGCAAATCATTTCACTTGTCCATTCAAATACAATTATTTCATACATTTAACAACTTTAACTCTAATTAATATTCTTAAATGCGTTGATCACTTATCAAACTTTTTATTTCAATAACTCATATAGAAAAGAGCAATTCACTCAATATTTTCAATGCATTATTTATCACACATAAAGATCCATTCTTTGATTTTTCAACCATCCTCTTGCATTTGATTCAAGTCACATACATAAAGACATTATAAAATGCAACAAAGTCATACTCATTTCAACATGTGACACATTCTTAGTCCACAAATGTTTCAATAACATTGTTTCTCTGTTGTCATTATTGTTGAAGACCATATATAGGAAGTGAGTATTTTTCTAAGCTATTGAATGCTAGCATTTGGTTTTCTTTTTATAATTAAAAAAACACATATCATAATTAAAATAAAATAAAGATAAAAAATACTAAAGATAGTTGTTTGGAAATGAATTTCTTCTAACCATTTCACTACTTGAAATTTCTTATGTCTTAAACATTAACAAACTTTTCTTAGCTATAATTTTTGGTAACCCACTCTTGATATCTCTTCATGATGACAAATAATTATTTGAAAATTTCAGTTCATAATCTAATTATTTAGATGAAACAATAATTAATGTAATTGAAATTGCTCCATATACAAAAGACTAGATATATAATTGGTTTTCAATTATAGTATTAACTTGATGTTTAAATATAAATTTCACACCAACTATTGTGTTGTATCAAATTCTCATTTAGTTTGAGAGTTTTGTGAAAATAACATTTTTACTATCTAAAAAATAATATCATTATTATTTAAGATTTTTGAGCTTCAAGAAATTTCTATTTTACTTTTTAATGTTTCTTTTATATATATATATATAAATTACAGTGAATTTTTTCAATTCACCACCAGTTCAAACATACACTTATACACAATATTAGTTCTTCAAAAATTTACATTTCATTTTTACAACTTAGAGTTTATCAACAAAGTTTTCTTTACTAAATTTTTTCCATCTTTACATACTTAAATTTATTAATTTTGTGAGTAACGATGACAAGTTGTTCTACTAAGAAGTAATTGTTGTGTAGACACAAGAATTTGGACACACTATTTGGTCACACACACATAGAATTATATTTCTGTTAATTATTTTAAAACTATATATTACTTAATTATTATTTTTCTACTTTTTTTATGCGTGTCTCCAAATTCTCGTGTTCACACAATAATTATTCTCTACGAAATTATTATGAACTCTTAGAGTATATAGACAAAATTTTGAGGGAGATGTCAAGTTGTTTGTTTTTTAATGCCAAGTTGAGCAATTCACTTTCGGGTTGGTGTATACATAGTTATATTGTATTACCAATTACTTTGAGTAAGACGACATTAACTATTGTTTGACAAAAACTTATGGAGTGTAATCTTTATTGTAAAAAGTCTTTGGTATATACCTCATCCAACTATTGATCAAGGCTATACACCTCTTTGTGATTATGTATTCACATTTTCATTTAAATGGACTATCCTATTTAAAATTGATGTTATCTTTTTACATAAAATAATTTTCATGATTAATTTGTAAAATTGAAAATGTCAAAAAGTACAATTTTTTTTAAAATATAATATTTTCAAACTAATATAAATCATATAATATGAAGAACATATTATAGTTAAATGTACAACTATTGCGATAAAGAAATATTGAACTTTAACAAATATATCATTGGAAAGAACACTTCAAATAAAAAATAAGCTTGAATAAACCAATTCTAAGTAGAAAAATTGTTAAAGATAAGGACAAAATCTTATCAATAGGATCATATTTTAATACATGTTGCATAAATTGTATTAATCAACAAGGTTTTACCTTTTCCTTTGAATTAAAATAAAACTAGAAGATAACCTGCATGTTGTGCGGGTGTAATTTGTAAAATATTCTTTTAATATAAATTTTTGAAAAGTTTGAAGGTGATATTTATAGTGTATAAATGTATCAATCTGATCAAAACAAAGTTTCGAAATTGCAAGTTTCTTAGTTTATAAGTTTAGTGGTTGTATAACAAAAGAATAAATAGAATGTAAACAATTGAAAAGTTTATAATAAAATGAGTTATTTTCGCTCTAAAAAATATGTTTAAAAAAATAGGAGTTAGTGTTTGTATACGCAATTAAAATATTTAAATAAAATGAGTGATTTTCACTCTAAAAATATTATTAAAAAAAGATGAATGATTGTTTGTATACATTTTGTTTTGTTTTAAACATTCAATCATTATAGAATACTTTCTTCCTATAAAAAAATAGAATATATTGTTTGCAATCATTGATTTGTCATATATTTGTAAGTATAATTGATTTTTATATGATCATTATTTTTATTTTTGTTTTACTTTTTGTCTTGAATACTATTATTTCTTTATTCATTTTTTTGACTAATTGAATAAACTATCATTTCTTATATTTTATGTTTCATGTCTCATTTCCACTTAAACTTTGATAACTAATTCTTAATTAGAGGTGTTATGTCACATATTTCTTTCAAAAATATTTGGATTTAATTATCCTTTTTGGAGACTGTATTTAATCAATAAACTTAAAGTATTATTTTTTACGACAAAAATACGAAATAATGTTGAGAATGATAAGAAATCACTACTTGATTTTGATTATATTTTCCGTTAATTGAAACTATGCTCTGATTTATGCTTCATCAAACCTATAAGTTTAATATTTTGAAATGAGTGTTTTTATTTTCATGAACAATTTATATAGACAAATATTTTTTTTGTATTAAAGGAATATAATATGTATCTGAACACTAGTAAAAGAAAAATAAACACAAATTGTATATTACTTTGAAAGTACTTAATGTATAATTTAACATATTTATATTTAAAAAAAAATCTTTGTTGGGTTTTTTATTTTATTTGCAAAGGTTTGCTAATTTAAATGTATGTGTTTTAAAGACTTTATTTATTTATTTTAATGTAAACGTCATTGAATTGTTTGTGCATAAATAAATTTGATTATTGATTTTTCATGTGATTATTATGTTTTTATATATTTTGTGGTAATTTATGATTGCTACATTTTAATTAATAAAATATAACTAAAATATTGTGATGTATTTATATGCAATGAATTAAAAGAGCAATTAACAATTAAATCAAATTTGTAATGAGAGTTATATTTTTATTGTTGTTTTTTTTTTAATTATAGAGATATAAACAAAAAATTAGTATAATCTGAAATTCAAAATGAAGAAATTCTAGAAGTACTACATCATACTATTGAATGATGTGACAAAATTAGTGTTACATGACATATAAGGATGTGATGTGTCAACATATTATTTTGGAGTTTGTTTTAATATATTATATTCATTAGCCTATATATAGTTATTCAAAAATATGTTTTAATATATTATATGTTTTAGTATATTCTACTCTTAAACAAAAACTTTACTTTTAATTTACATATTATTATTATTATTATTTTATATTTAATAATATATTACATTCTACCACGCAACGCAACACGCGAATTAACCTCTAATTATATAATTAAATTATAATTATAACACTATTTAATTTGAAGTCAAAAAATAGAATTGAATATACACTATTGAATATTTATCTTGAAAATAAAAAATTGAGTGCATTTATAATAATACCAATTGTATGAATAGTGGTTTGTGTAAGGCTCAACAAAGCTTCTGGTGTAAGAAACACAAGGTTGTTTGTATATTTTTAATTAAAGTTGAAAATCTTGATTTACAATTGTCAAGCTTTATTGATTGACAGTTAACTAAAAGTCTTTATTATAGTCTGCTATAGATATGCTTTGTCAACTGGAATTAAGACTGATTTAAATTTAATGAGGCTGATTCATTCATAAAACTGGTTAAAAATTGTATGGGTTTAAGCTTGACACTTATCTATCTTGAATCATGTAAATTAATAACTCGCATTAGTAAGAACTATGATTAAGTGCATAGAACTAAACAGTTAATAGGGTCTTAAGATATCTATCATCTTCATTTCCAGAATAAGACATGTGAGCTCAACATAATACATCAATAAGTTTCGTTGAAGAATTAATATGGTTGAACAATTATTTGGTACATACATTAAGAAGAATACTGCTGTGTATCACAACAATTTTAAGTAATTGACATCAAACTGAAGTCTGATAATATACAAAAAGCCAAGTAATTGACATCAAACTGAAGTCTGATAATATACAAAAAGCCAGCACTACTGGGAGTCAATATGATGACCATGTGGTGATCCCAGTAGACAATATGTGAAGATCAATTCTGTTTTTTACTTAGAGATTATACATTTGTCTTGATAATTCTATTTTTGAATTTAAGCTGGACAAATTTGTTCATACTAAACAACAAAAGTTACTTATAATATTGGCACACAAAATAATTTAGAACAAAGTACCATAAATAACTTAATCTTTGCAAGCCATTCATAATACAAAAGCATATGGTAGTAAAAACTAACTTAAATTAAAGCCTAAATGTTGCAATTGAGGTCACATAAACAAAACATTCGAAGACAAAAATCACCAACACAAAGCAAAACACGAAAACACCAGATTGTTCAGAATCAAAATGTGAACGGATTAAAATGCAACATAAATAATATGGTCGAATTGCATGTTTGAATGTTCTTCCCATCACAGATAGGAATAGGTTCAACATTGTCAATTGTTCTCTTTCGGCAGAGGTCTCTTCAGAAGTTTGAGCAGCATTTGGTTTGTCATTTGATCCAATTCATCTATGAAGAGAACATCTCCAACCACCAAACTTTAGACCATAAAAATCATTCAGGCATAACCACCGTTTTGTGAAGAACACATCTCCTTTCTCTCTATGAACTCTTACTTGAAATTCATTTCTACTTAGATCAGTTAAAAAATAAGAGTCTTTAACTGAAAAACCAAACTCTCTTGAAAATAAATGTGGTAGTTGGCGCCTTCCCTTGTTAAATGGTGACATTTTTAAGATTAAGCACTGAATCACACAACACCATCATCATAGTTTAGAAAAAATGGAAAATATTAGTTAAAAAACTTACACAGAGTCTGACATCCCTGTTATTATTTGCAGTATTGACTTGCTCGTGTGAAACTGTGAATAATAACACATAATCTAACATGCATCTCATAAATTCTTATTTTCAGTAGATTAAGTCTGACATCCCTGTGATTATGTTTAGAATTGGCTTGCTCGTCTAAAACTGTGAATAAAACCACAAAACATATTTCAATAAATGAAACTTGGCACCCGAACCACAATAAGAATTAATTCAACCAAGGCAATGATTTAAAATTTCATAAGTATAATCATTGAAATAAATTGTAACTACAAAATATATAGTTTATAATTATCATCTGATATACCAAAATTTCAACATATATCATTTTTTAGACAAAATATAAAAGCATGATTGTATTCTCTAATTTTGGATCCAGCCTTACCCTTTCTTATCTGGTATAATACATAAGAAAATATGTGGTGAGATAATAGTCTTAGTGAGTTCTATAAAAAAGACGACACTTCAAAGATTCTTTTCCTTAGATGCAACATAAAACATGGTATGAATATTAATTTCATTCTTGAACAATCTTTAACTTTTACTTTCATTTTTCTTTAAAGTATGAAAAATATGCATGTCACCTTTCATTCCAAAGTACGGAAAAGTTTCATCAATTATCTTGATTAGGGACACTAAGACGATTGAAGACCTCTTTGTAAAGTTGGTCTTGTTGGAAAAAAGATTCATGTTTTTAAAGAAAATCTATTTGACTTTAAAGAGTATGAAAAAAGATTCATGTTTTTGAAGAAAATCTAAAATAAGATTTGATTCAAAATTATAATTGGTGAAAATCTAAAATAAGATTTGATTGAAATTTAAAATTGAGGAAAATCTTTGATCAACTTGAAAAAAAAATATGGTCTAAATTTGAAGAAGACTTAATTAAAATTTGAAGAAGATTTGATCATTATCTGAAGAAGATTTAATTAATATTTTACAAAGATTTGATGAAGATTTGATCAAAATTTATCTACAATGGAAAAAAAATCAATTTGAAGAATTTACAAACGCAATCTGAACAAAATACAATTTAGAATTAAAAAGTTGTTGTTGTTGTTGTTGTCGTTGTTGTTGTTGTTGTCGTTGTTGTTGTTGTTGTTGTTGTTGTTGAAAATTTTATAGTTTTGAAAAAGTTAGTAGATTTGAAGTGGTGACTTTGAGAATTTTTAAAGTGTTTAAGTTTTAAGAAATAGTTGAAACTTTTAGTGTCATGTGACAAATTTAAAAGAAAGAGATGAGACAAAAAAAGTCTTATTCTTTTAGGAAAAGTTTGGAAACAAATTTAGTAAGTTGTATTTTAAAAAATACGTGGTTCAGTGATCTATCTCCAAATCAATTGATTTTTGAAAATTAAAAATGTTTTTGAAGTGATTCAAATTATTTTTGAACTATGACAAATAGTCTTTGATGTTCTTCAAGAAATTTTTCAAAAGTAAGTGTTGGTGTTTTGTAGTTTAAAATTAGAAGTGCTTCACTTTGATAAATAGTATCAATTAAGTGTAGCTTAATATAATATAGGAATTTTTGGCTTGAGTTAGTTTGGGAAAAAGAAAACCCTAGAGGTGGTTTAGGAGTTGGGGCTGAATTGTCATTGAAGAGCACACGACCCTTGCAAACCTTTGTGGAACTGAAAAAGAATCACTTAACTCCTTTTTAGTTGTTGCTAGTTTGACTAACCCTTAATTTGACAAATAGAGATTCAACTACACTAAATTCAACTGCTTGCGTGTTCGGCTAACTTAAAATATTTATGGTTGGATGGGGATCCGTTGACTCTAGGAGTAACTTTGGGATGACTTACTCCGCTTAATAATTTAATATAAACGGAGAATTTTACTAATTCAATCATGGATTATTCAATAATATATTAATGATCAAACACACAAAGTTTTATATAAATATGATATTTATAACTATGCAATCTAGTCACCGATATCTACTTATATTTTTAACAAATTTATTATACATTTATTTGAATTTTTTTAATGAAATGTCCAATAGTTTTAAATTTTTGAAGAGTTAATATACTAAACAAAAACTTTTGATTTTGGTTAGATTAGTAAAATTCATCGTTTATATTGAATTATTAAGTATTTAAAACTTTATTATACGTTCATTTGAAATTATTTAAAAACATTCAATAGTTTTAAAATTTTAAAAATATTTATAGAGTTGATCTACAAAAGAAAAACTTTTGATTTTAAGATTTGATAGTAAAATTCATCGTTTATATTGAATTATTAAGTATTTAAAACTTTATTATACGTTCATTTGAAATTATTTAAAAACATTCAATAGTTTTAAAATTTTAAAAATATTTATAGAGTTGATCTACAAAAGAAAAACTTTTGATTTTAAGATTTGATAGTAAAATTCATCGTTTATATTGAATTATTAAACCAAGTAATTCGATCGAGAGTTCCTCGTGGAGTTAGCTAATTTTGGTTTAAACAAATAATAACAATAATAATAATATATTGTATAAGATTCTCCAAACTGATAATCATATTGAAATTGATGAGATGAAATGTTAATATTCCAACTCAAATCAAATCACAAAAAAATGAATGAACGAATACAATAAGAAATAAAATAATCACTAAGTAGTTGTCTCCAAAAGCAACCATCTGGTCCTACCGCTGAAGAAGCGTGGATGAATGTGCAGTAGGTTCAGACATGACATGAGTTCTAGTTTTTCTCCCACTTAATCCACAAAAGCTTCGTTTCATGGCCATTGGTAGTGGTGATTGAAAAAAATGACGTGCACTCTTTGTCAGTATGCTAGACCTGGTTACCACTTTCTCTGTTGTTGCTGCTGTTTTCCGACTTTTTTGTGAAAGCCCGCAAATAACATCATCTTTCTGCTTTATCAGCAAAGAGTGGTCCTTTTCCATTCTCTCTATCTCTGACTCAAGGGATTTTACATTTTGATTAAGTGTTCTGACAGTGATGCCTATCTTCTCACCGTTGCACTTGGTCTCTGGAGTGAGATAAATTGCAGTGAAGAAAGAGGATCTGGTCCATCGCTTTTCATTTGGTTGAACAGGAGTTGGAGGAGTCGAAAGAAGAGATGAAACGGATGGTGGTGTTGAGCAGGAATATGCTGCTAAGGACTGTGCTTCGAGTGTCAAAAGCTTTTGTTGTTGCCGTGCTAGCTGCATTCGCATTTCACGATTCTCCTTCTGCAGCTCAAGTACCAGCTTGGCCTGGTCTGTTCCTGTTTCAGTTACTGGAAATAGATCTTCATTTGCATCATTTGCCTGCATCCATGTCTAACAGATTTCAGTTTCATTATTCAAAATCAACGGAGTGATATATTTGACAGAAGATGAAAAATTCCAAACGAAAAAAAATGTGAACATTATCAAAGGATAAAAACCTATTTGTTATCACTCCATAAACCAAAATATTAATACACATGACGATTTATGACAAAACATTTAGAAAATACTCATACTATTTTGTCAGTGAAATTTTGAAATGGTTAGAGGATTCAACCTTTGTTCGAATCTCCTTGGCTCTATCAGCCCAATGAAGGGTGTTTTGAGTTTCACCAGATGAGAGGTTACTCGGGCTTATGTTAGCAATCATGACAGTGCTGCATGTTCCTCCTAGTGAATCTTTGAGAAGCTGAGTTAATTTTGAATTTCGGTATGGTATATGCTTCTTTCCATCTACAAGAGCATTAATGCAGCAGCTTAGTGCAAGAAGAGATCGGTTAATGTTGGCACCCTCAAGAGATCTAAGTGTTCTTTGATCTGTGGCAAGAGCTCTCTCTGACCCTGCAAGATCAACCAACGAGAGCTTTCCCACACTATTAATAATATTCATTGCAGCATCTCTAACTTGGTATTCAACAACAACCTATATGTAACAAATAAACTAAGCACAAGTCACAATCACAGCATATAAGGGTTTTTGCATCATTTTCTGTAAACAACCTTCAAAAGAGTACCTGCAAGACAGCATGGGAACGTGAAGATGTTTCATTTGCACGAGTTGGTTCTGTAGTTCTGTTACGATTTCCTTGCTGAAGCAATGTCATCACCTGAAGCAGCAAAAGCAAATAAAAACTCAAAAAATTCATACAGCAGTCTTCCAATATACCAGAATGGTTCAAAGTATTACTTCATCAATAGAGTAAACTCTGTATTGTGTAAGACCAGCTGCCACAATCCCCTAAAATATAGTTAGACAAGGGACGATCAGATTGTGATTTAATGGGATGCAGCGAAAACAAGAACTCTTCACAACAAACAAAAATTCATTTTTCATATATTTAATCTGGCTGGAGGGGCTAGTAGGTGAAGAATTCAAATAATATTAATCAGCAGGTATTCAAATTAAACTACAAGGTTCCTCATTAAGACTAATGAGTTAAGTATTAATGCCTACAAGGAAAAATAAGTTCTTATTCCTTTCACCTAGTAGTATAGATGGCCCCTAAAAAACATACTAGTAAACATGAGCTAAATGTATTAAATTTCCCATGCTGATGTATTGCCGCAGTTGTGGTTGAAATGCAGTTATTGTGGCCTAATGCAAAACAATGCAATCTACAATTACAGCTTGATGGGGGTTGCAGCGGCCGCATCATGTGACTCAGTATACATGAACTTTGAATGCTTATCAAAATATTATCATATCTGTGTAAATTGATTGTACCTATGTACTTGCATCAAGATATACTATTGAAAAATCATTCAATTTATTTCAAAGTCATGTATGTAGTGACAGGTACCATAACATGCAAAAATTATCAGTAACATTTCTCTTGAACATGGCTAATTTTCTTTTAAAATTACAATTAAGATAAGAAAGTGGACCTGTTTATCTTCTCTCAAAACCAGAGATCTTCCAGGTGAAATCAAATCTCTTACAGTTTCATTATAAACCTCAAGATAGGACAGATGAACAGCATGGTTTCCATCACAACTTCTCGTCTTGATTTTACGGAAAAGATCCTTAATTGCCAACACCATCACCCCAGGGCTCTCCACTGTACCAAGCATTGTGTAAGTTTTTCCAGCTCCAGTGGCACCATAACAGAAAACTGTCCCATTCCTCCCTTGTAGAACTCCTTCCACAAGTTCTGAGGTTCTGAAAATGCAATGTAAACAAGTTTAAAAACCATACACCAAATAATAACATTATGATGCGAAAGCACTGATAAAACTTCATAAGATTAAAATAGAATGGAATAAAATAATTATCATGATATTTTACCAAAAAGAGTTTGAAAAAAAGTTTCCATATAAAAACCCAATATTGGAAGAGAATCCAATAAGACATATTTAATTTAATAATGATATACTATATTTATAGGAAAGCCAAATTTAGGAAAATTATGAATGAAGAGAATGTGAATGTCGTGGTATAGAGAAGAGAACTCACGATGTGGAATAAACTTCCTGTTGAGTAGCTGAATCAGGAAAGCAAGCATCAAAGGTGAAATGACGTCCACGAATTCTCTTCAACCTCAAGTAATCGTTAGTATTAACGAATTCGGTCAAATAAACGTCACGGGGATTCACGATCCTTACGCAACACCTCGAACCCGCTTCCTTTTCCTTCTTCGAAATTGGTCTCACTCTCACAAACACCGTTACTCTGTTCCCTGTTTTCTCCGTTTCCGGCAACGACAGCTTCCGAGCCACCACACGGTTCTTGGAAGAAGGGTTCTTGGGAGGTAAAAGGTTTTTTTGTTTGAATACCAGTGTTAGGGGTTTCAATTTCTTCTTTAAACTTTGATGTGGATTTGAATCGTTCATTGTTTGAGAACGAGTTGACACTGGCATTGAAACGTTTCTTGCAATTTGTTCGTAAAGTTGAGGAGTTTTTGGTTGGTCTATGAGAGAATCCATAGTACAAATTTCTTGGTTTTGAAAGCTTGATTTGATGATTGTTACAAGATGCGATCAATCTTAGAGAGAGTTGGAGATTGTATTTTCTAGTAATGTTTATGAAATGGGTTTAGATGAAAATAGAAAGTGTTTCTGGAATAACGTAAGTGTTTGTATTATATAAGTCTCGACTATATATAGCCCAAAAGTGTAATTATTATTATTATTATTATTATTATTATTATTATTATTATTATTATTATTATTATTATTATTATTATTATTATTATTATTATTATTATTATTCAACTACAACTGTTTGTAACAACAGATATAAATATCATTAATTTTATTTAATATTTTTTAAATAGTTACATTAAAATGAATATGTTTTATAATTGTTTCAAAATTTTATTTATCATATATGTGCAAATAACGCAGATTCTAATTTTAAGACAACTCTACTAACATTTTGAAATATAAACCTTTTATATAAAATAATATAAAATATTTTAATAAATAATATTACATATTTCATAATTAGATCAATATTAAAAATATGCTTTTTTTTCATAAGTATTATTTTGTTGCTGAGAAAAATTAAAATTTCTTAATAAAATAATATTTTATTAATATAATAATAAAAACTAAAACAATATAACATTTTAAAAAACTACTATATTTTAATTTGAGTTAAAATTTTACAATATAAATATTTTACGAATACTTTTTTTTTTTAACAAATCTTAATAATATTAAAACTTAAAAATAATATACTTAATTGTATTTTTAGTCTTCCTATTTTCACCAATTCACGAAATAGATCATCTTTTTTTAAAAATTTTTGATTTGTATCACTCCATCTTATTTTCAACGACGTAACATATGATATGATGATATAAAATGATTAACATCCATGAGATTGCAATAAAACCCTCTAAAAGCATCAATATCAACTTTTGAAATTATTTATTTTTGTAGTTTAATTAATGAGATATGAATAATTAATGCATCGAGATGGTTCTAAATTATGACATTATATACCACATCATTTAAAATAGGTCACATCATTAATTTTTAGTTCAAAAATATATAAGAGAGACCAAAACCATTGAATTTTAAATATGAGGATCAAATTTGTGAATCAGTGAAAATATAGAGACCAAAATTGTAATTAAGCAAAAATAATATTATCACCAATTTTAAAAATAATATATTTCATATTCTAAAATAAAATATTAACGCTCTAAAAATAATTTATAATCATTTAACTTTTTTTCAATAATAAATATATAAAATATTAATCTATATTTAAAATGTATTACATACTAACTTGATGCAGGGTAGTGTCTGACTTGAAGTTTATGAACAAATAAAAACTCTTCATAATCAATACAATAATACCACTATCAAAACATAAAATATTAAATAATATTCATTAAATAAATAACTTCAAATAAAAAATTAACATTAAAAAATAAAACATAAAGTAAAGACTTATCGAAACTCATGAGAGAAGTACAAAATTAATCTAATACAAGAAGCATTACAATCGTTTTAAAATAAAAATTGTAGGAAAAATATTTGTAGAGAGAAGATAAAGACAAAATTTAAAGAGAAATTAGAAGTAAGAAATGAGAGGAGGAATGATAGAATCATATATATATATAGAGAGAGAGAGAGAGTGAAAAAAATAGCATTTGTGGCATATCGAGCATATAGAAGAGCATGTTCAGTTTGTGACGGCCTTTGCGGCTACAAATTTAAATAAGTTTTTTCTTTAATATTTTTCTGACCGTTTTTTACCGCCACAAAAGTTAAAATCATCAAAAAAAATATTTTTGATTTGTGAGCGTTTTTTCAGCCACTAATAACAACCAATTTAAATTTTAGCATTTTGTGATGATTTTTTTGCCCATTAATTTGTGATGGTTTGTTTCAGCCACAAAATCTTTCTTAAGATGGCCACAAAACAATGTTATATTTGTAGTGCATTGGAGTGTTATACTAGTAAAGTGGATTGGTTATCCAAGTTTCTTCTCCAACATAACCACCAACTGTTCTTGGTATACCCGAATCCACAAGGGGGAACTGTTATGTTTGGTCTTGACATATATGTTGTTGTGTTAGCTGAATCAGGTGAATAACACCCCTATAGTTGTTGAGTCGAATAACCAACAATTGGTCTTGTTGTTCCAACTGTTGGGCTCAAGGCTTGTCCTCTAGCATAAGACGTGTTCACTTGTTGAGTGTTGACGTAAGACAAAACTTGTGGCAAACTAATCTGTCACAATCGTTTTAAAATAAAAATTGTAGGAAAAATATTTGTAGAGAGAAGATAAAGACAAAATTTAAAGAGAAATTAGAAGTAAGAAATGAGAGGAGGAATGATAGAATCATATATATATATAGAGAGAGAGAGAGAGTGAAAAAAATAGCATTTGTGGCATATCGAGCATATAGAAGAGCATGTTCAGTTTGTGACGGCCTTTGCGGCTACAAATTTAAATAAGTTTTTTCTTTAATATTTTTCTGACCGTTTTTTACCGCCACAAAAGTTAAAATCATCAAAAAAAATATTTTTGATTTGTGAGCGTTTTTTCAGCCACTAATAACAACCAATTTAAATTTTAGCATTTTGTGAGGATATTTTTGCCTATTAATTTGTGATGGTTTGTTTCAACCACAAAATCTTTCTTAAGATGGCCACAAAACAATGTTATATTTGTAGTGCATTGGAGTGTTATACTAGTAAAGTGGATTGGTTATCCAAGTTTCTTCTCCAACATAACCACCAACTGTTCTTGGTATACCCGAATCCACAAGGGGGAACTGTTATGTTTGGTCTTGACATATATGTTGTTGTGTTAGCTGAATCAGGTGAATAACACCCCTATAGTTGTTGAGTCGAATAACCAACAATTGGTCTTGTTGTTCCAACTGTTGGGCTCAAGGCTTGTCCTCTAGCATAAGACGTGTTCACTTGTTGAGTGTTGACGTAAGACAAAACTTGTGGCAAACTAATCTGTCCTACTACTTGAGGTAGCCTCTTAGCCATATGTACATATCAAATTGAATATTATCATAATTAAATTATCATCGCCATCGACTACCCCTAGAGTTGGCCATGACAAAATTAATGAGCTGAGAATTCACAAGGTTAAAGGTACCTATTGTACGTATAAGATTCCGTTGTACCATTAATGGTCCTGATTTTGCAATGATCGACCATAAATTTATGGAAAGTGACCATCAATGAGCATATATTTTTACAAAAACTCTTGTTGAAGATAGATTCAATTTTATAAAGTAGAATTTAAATATTCGCTTTATAAAATAATGATTATTTAAACTCTATGTTGATTGTCTAAAATGGATTTTCATTTTGCCTCTAGAGAATTGAACTTTTATTCTGCCTCTAGTAGATTGAATTTCAATTTACATCTAGTAATAGATATCTTTTTAAATTATTGCTCAGTAATATAAAAAAATCTCCTCTTCTCAAACAACACTAATTATCTACCTCTAGAACGAAATTGTTTTCTTGGTAGTGACATATGTTGATTGTTGGTATTCTAAGACGCTCACTCACTCTCACATGTTGAGTTAAAATTATAATGAATTTGAATTTTTTTTTAATGACAAAACATTTATTACAATTGTCTTTTTGTATCTTTTTTCAAATTCATTTATTTTATTGTTATACGATGCGATGAATCTCAGAGAGAGCGTTCTTGGCGATTGGACTTTCTGTTAATTTTCGTGAAATGGGTTTAGACGAAGAAAATATAAAGTGTTTGTCGAGAGACAAAAGTGTTTGTATTATGTAATAGTAGAATATATATATATATATAGCCCAAATCGTGATTCATATTATTATAATAATAATAATAATTATTATTATTATTATTATTATTATTATTATTATTATTTATTTCTTAAAACAAATTTCTATTACTCCTGATCCCTTTGAACGTGAGTCTAAGTCCACTTTGATAGATTGTGAGAAATAAATAAGCATATAGTTATTTCTGGAGTCAACAATCTAATATGTGGTTCATTGATGGACCACTTTTAAATATAATTAAATTTATTTAAAAAATAATGAAATATCTTGATAAATTAAAATAATCAAATGTCTAGGAGAGAAATCTATAGTGCAAATTTCTTGGTTTTGAAAGCTTGATTTGATGATTGTTATTCGACATTTGATTTAAAAAGGGTTAAGAAACTAAATTTGTATTTTAATTGTTGAAAATTTTATAGTTTTGAAAAAGTTAGTAGATTTGAAGTGGTGACTTTGAGAATTTTTAAGTGTTTAAGTTTTAAGAAATAGTTGAAACTTTTAGTGTCATGTGACAAATTTAAAAGAAAGAGATGAGACAAAAAAAAGTCTTATTCTTTTA
>NC_021160.2:33402864-33406138 GCF_000331145.2 Cicer arietinum | reverse complement strand
TGGCAGTTTTGCTGAGTTCCTGCCTCTCTACCAATCGATTTCCAAATCGATTTCTTAAGAGATTTTGAAAGATATATTTATACAATCGATTGGCAAATCGATTAGGTTAAAATAGTGAACTTCCTGCAACTCATCCAATCGATTGGGAAATCGATTTCTCTGCTTATTCTTCCAAAAATACTTAAACCAATTCAATCACACTCACACATAACTCCAAAACTTAACACTTAGCAAAACCCACACAATCACCACGACGAATTGGTTTTCGAAATAGTAGTCAGCTTTTGGGATCAAATCAAAATTATATATGGGAATCATCATTTAGCGAATTGTAGCATGCATACATAAATGAAAATGGATAATTGACAAATAGAAAAAAGTGAAAATAATACTAAATTATAACTTTATAATAGGTGCAAGACCTTCTGAGGTGAGATTTTCGGGAGGAATCGTAGAGTTTAGAGAGAGAAAAAGACATCAAAGAAAATGAACCCTAATCCAAAAATCAGGATAATGTGTCGTGTGAATGAATCTCAAAAACAGAACAAATCGCAAACCCACAACCTCATTCAGCAAATCGTGAAAAAATGACACTTAACAAGCAAGATTACCAAAATAAAATTGATATCACACACTGAAATGATTTGGAAAGAGAATAGAACTTACTTGCTACTACAAATCGTAAAGTGAAACGAGAGAGATGAATTTAGGATTGTTCGAAATTGAATTTAGGGGTTTTCATGGTACACCTTGAGATATTTAGTGTAGTTGAATTTAGGGGTTTTCGAAATTGAATTTAGGGGTTTTCATGGTACACCTTGAGATATTTAGTGTAGTTGAATTTAGGGGTTTTCGAAATTGAATTTAGGGGTTTTCATGGTTCGAAATTGAATCGCAAAGTGAAACGAGTGTTTAGTGTAGTTGCATCGCAAAGTGAAACGAAATTGAATCGCAAACTGAACGATCCATGAAAACCATGAAAACCCTGAGATATTTTTTTTGAGATTGAGCTCCAGCAAAAAGATTTCTCTTGCAGTTGTTGCTCCAGCTTATCATTTTATCATTCTATCACCCTGAGATATTTCTCAAGTGTTTGTACAAGACCAAAGGGGCAAAAACTTATTTTTGTGTAATTAATTTTTTTTACATAATATTTAGAAACAGTGACACTTTAACTGTAGCTAAAAGTAGCTTTAGTGACAGATAAAAAATATCACAAAATTTAAGTGTCACAGTAGATACTTTTTTTTGTAGTGATAAAATATTAAATAATATTCATTAAATAAATAACTTCAAATAAAAAATTAACATTAAAAAATAAAACATAAAGTAAAGACTTATCGAAACTCATGAGAGAAGTACAAAATTAATCTAATACAAGAAGCATTACAATCGTTTTAAAATAAAAATTGTAGGAAAAATATTTGTAGAGAGAAGATAAAGACAAAATTTAAAGAGAAATTAGAAGTAAGAAATGAGAGGAGGAATGATAGAATCATATATAGAGAGAGAAAAAATAGCATTTGTGGCAGATCGAGCATATAGAAGAGCATGTTCAGTTTGTGGCGGCCTTTGCGGCTACAAATTTAAATAAGTTTTTTCTTTAATATTTTTTTGACCGTTTTTTACCGCCAGAAAAGTAAAAATCATCAAAAAAAAATATTTTTGATTTGTGAGCGTTTTTTCAGCCACTAATAACAACCAATTTAAATTTTAGCATTTTGTGAGGATATTTTTGCCTATTAATTTTATTATTATTATTATTATTATTATTATTATTATTATTATTATTATTATTATTATTATTATTATTATTATTATTATTATTATTATTATTATTATGGATTTTGTTCTAGGGGTTTCAATTTGTCCTTTAAACCTTGATGTTGATTTGAATTGTTCATTGTTTGAGATCGAGTTGACATTGACATTGAAACGTTTCTTGCAATTTGTTCGTAAAATTGAGAAGTTTTTGGTTGGTCTAGGAGAGAATCCATAATGCAACTTTCTTGATTTTGAAAGCTTGATTTGATGATTGTTATCTGATCTGATGAATCCCAAAGAAAAAGTGTTTCTGCTAAGTATTTGTCAAGATACAAAAGTGTCTATATTATGTAACCATCAAATATATATAGCTCCGTGATTTGTAGGTTGAAGTTTTATTTATTATTTTTATTTACTCCATTTTTATTTTTATTTAATTGCAGATGGAAAATTTTACAGATTTTAAATGAAACAAACAGTTTTATCGTTTGTGAAATTTCATAACAACTATGTTTTGGACTAAACTGTTTATCCTAGTTCTTGGGATGGTTAGGGTCATTAGGATCCTTGGGAAATATTTTCAGAGACTCGGTTAAAAATATTCATCGGAAAATATTTTAGTTGAATTATGGAATAATTATTATCAACGAATACTTTGTGATGTGACACAGTAAGATTAAATTCATATGTCTATTTAGCTGCATGTGAGTAGATATTTTTGGAAAAGACAGTGACAAGAGACAAATTAAAAAGTGAAAAGTTATCTAGATATTTCTTACTATCTAGTAAGGAATTAGTCTCAAATTTCTTATGGACTCAAATGAAAAAACTAGGCTACAAATAGATGTCTTAGTGAAGTTTTTCTGCTCTTTTTTTTCCCTCTAGTAACTGAGCCCTCCTTCTCCCTTTATCTAAAAACATTTTTTCTCTCTAAGTGAGCCCTCCTTCTCCCTTTATCATGCTATTTAGAGTCTCTTTGGGCTTCTTTGACCTTGCTCATGTCAATGGAGTTCCAAGACCTCTAACGTCTTCTATGCTTCCTTTCTTGGTTATGCTCATATGTTTTCATCATTTCCTCCTTCTTGAACTAAATTTGCCCTCAAATTGCAATCTTCTTCACATGCATTAAAAGGAGATAAACCAACCACATTAAAAGTAGCCCCAACACCATACTCACTTTGAAGGTTTATTTTGTAGGAATTATCATTATTCTTAGATAACACTTGTAAATGATCATCTTCTAATAATCATCCATACTCTTGCTACATTGTGAAAGTCTCTATCATAGTAAGAAAGAACAAATCTCTTCCATGTTAACCTCTTCATCTCCACCAAATCTCTTCTTCATACTTCACTCTTTGTTTTTGTAATTGGTCCCACCAAATAAGTACATAATTAGTCAATTCCATGACTACCACATTTACCTTCTTCTCTTCAGTGTAATTATTGCATGAAAAGAGTTGTTCAATTTTCATCTCCCTCTCAAGGTAAGCCTTCAGATCACTCTTTC
>NC_021160.2:33401101-33402854 GCF_000331145.2 Cicer arietinum | reverse complement strand
CTCTTTCCTTGTTACAATGTTATTTTAAGCTTCATTCCCATTATTCTATCTCCTCTACCACTATAACACCCCAAATTTTTGATCCAAAACATTACTTAAAAATACTTATTGCTTAGAAAAATTACGACAATTTTTATTTTAATTATTTAAGTAAGAATACCTAAACTATTGTTCATTTAAATAATTAGTAAATACTAAACTCCAAAATAATATACATAATAATTTATATCATATTTTGACTAAAATTTGCAGCAGATAAATAAAAACTCCTTCAAAAGAAAATAAACTTTTATGAGTTATTAGGACATCATGTTTCTCAAAATACAAATTGAATACTTTAGACTTTTTCTCCTATAGAACAATGTAATCTCAATAAACTTGATTTAACTATAATTTTTTAATTTAATACCAAACACTTAGTAGTACTTGTATGGTTTTCCTACAAAAAGTTTTTTCTAACTAAATAAGTACAATACAACTTATAACTCTCATTTCCGATATAACCTTATAGAGAGGGGCTTTTTCCAAACTTGAACTTCAAGACTCATTAACCTGTAATAACTGAGATTTTGCAAATGCATGATCATGTCTGTCAAACACAAACAGCGAATAAGGTGAGTTTTAAACTCATGTTGATAGTATATTATAAGTTAGAAGAACACGCAATTAATCAACACAGAGCCGTATCAACCACAACAAAATATATCAAAATATTCAAGGAAATAATCATATTAGAGAGTCAAAATCATTTAAGGAAAATCAATATTTCATTATAACATCAAATCGTCTAAAATAAGTTATTATCACATTAGATACACATTCACCACAATAAAATAATCACAAGATGGTGCAATGTTATGCATGCTCCTGATAACTATATTATCCAGATATAATATGTGCTACTAAGGCAATTTCCACACAGAAAATCAATCACACCAATTGTAACATCCTACTTTTTTTTATTTTTTTTTTCGAACAAAATATATAATGTCCCATGTGATTTCAAACAAACAAATAAATAATTCGTCGTTAAATTAAAATCCATCAGTATTTCAATTAGATACGTAATACTCAAATTGTAAGGTTCAGAAATGTAGTAATAAAATGAGAATTGGCATAGACTATAGTTCAACATAAATAAATTTCCTAAAGCTGACCACTACTACTCCTAGAATTAAAAGAGATGTTCCATCTATTCTTCTGAAAACTTTCCCGATTGTGCAAGTAGATTAGGAATGTCATCTGTCCAAAAGTAAGGGTCATCTCCAAAATTCTTACCAATAAATAATAAATAAATAACAATAAATAGAACAGTACAATACCCACATAATTAGTGACATTATTCCATTCAAATTGCCACACATACGGTAACAATTAAAGATAACAGAATCATGTTTACGTAATTAATAATTATTAGTTCATCCAAAACAACAACCAGGAAGTACACTTAAAATACAAATATATTATTATGATATCTGTATAATTAATAATAATCGTTACTCCATACAAACAACCTTACAATAGAATACCACAATATCTACATCATTAATAACATTAATTCAGTCAGACAATTAGGAATCAAGAGATACAGTAATAAAACAAGTACAATATCACATATTAATTCACCCCAAACTAATAACAATTACATTCATGAGCATAATATCCACATCATTTATTATTAACATTGCCTCATCCAAACGAACAAATGCAATCGTATACAGATTTATCAGTACAATATATACCCCATTAATAA
>NC_021160.2:33297735-33400372 GCF_000331145.2 Cicer arietinum | reverse complement strand
TTTTTTTTCTTTCACTTTAAGCCGTGGGAACGTTAAGGCAGGAGTGGGGAACGTTAAGCCAAAAGTGGGGAACGTGGCATTTCCACTCAAGCCATGAAACATTTTTTTAACGGTTGCTTTTATTATTATTATTATTATTATTATTATTATTATTATTATTATTATTATTATTATTATTATTATTATTATTATTATCAAAATTAAAATAATATCGTCAGCAATTATTTCTATTCCCAAAAATAAATATAAAAATAAGATAAAATGACTGGGCGTTACACCAATGAAAAAAATAAATCTGTCACAAAGGCAACTTCCACGAAGATGCATATGCCATGACATAATGGTGCATTATCAAAATAAAATATTTCCACACAATCCACTAAGGTACATATGTCATGACATGATGATGTATTATCAAAATCAACCATTTCCACACAACCCACTATGATTAGGTCAAATGATCCAAAAATAACTTATGCAAAATCATCACTTTATTCAAATATCACTAAGATCATACATCACATGTTCTTATCATGAAAATCAAATATTCATAAACAACTATCATAAAAATCAAAGCTTCCACCCCACATATCACGAAGATCATATATTCATAAAAAACTATCACAAAGATCAAATCTTTTGACACACATATCAATAAATCATATATTCATAAAAGTATCATAAAAAATCAAAACTTTAATTTGTTACATTATAAAAGTTTAAACTTTCATTACATACATATAGAAATTAAAACCTTCATATATGCCACACATAAATTCAAATTTTATCACATATATCAAAAATAAGACCTTCAACACATTAAAAATAAGAATTTAAACTTTCTTCACAAATACCACACAGTTGTATAATTTAAATCAGACAACAAACTAATAAAATTTTTTAATCCATATTTTAATCCTACAAACCATAATTAGTCATATTAATTCAATTATTAGTGCGTAGCGATCCCCGAAGAGTATTAGGAAATACAGTTTTCACGTTCATCTCACATTATAATATACTCATGAAATCAAACGTTCTTTCACCCCTTATCTTATTTCGATGCTTTCACACACGAATACGAGTCCGCAAGAAAAAACATTTTTTCTTGGATTCTTTGTCTTTCAATCGATCTAACTCGACAGTTTATGGGTAAACGTCAAAAATAAATTATGAAAACACACTCTAAAAGGGTCAATTTTCGAAACTGAATCAAGTAAACTTACCTAAATCGGAAAATAATCATGGTATAATATAGTCGTCATTGACACGATGTTTTTGGCATTGATTTTACTCAAATTGAACTTACGGTGAAGAAGAACGGTGCAAAATAAATAATTCCATAAACAAAGAAGTCGGATATTTAAGAGACGAATATGATTAAAAATATAAGAAAGTATGTTTAATTGACTAACTAAATGAATGAAACAACATACTAAAATTTGGACGAAAAAGGAGAAAGTTTTATGTGACAGTTATTGATCACCGGCCAAATGATAATCTTAATTTTGGTTTCTTCTTGGCTGAATGTTTCCTTATATATATATATATATATGTATATATTAAATTAGGTTTTACTTGTATATTTGTCAAACCCATAAAACACATTTTACTCCTCTCTTTTATTTTTTTTTTTAAAAAAAACCAACAATTTCTAAAATTAATTTTTTTTAATACAACTTCATTACTACAATATTACTAATATTTCAAAATTAATATTTATAAAAAGTAATTACTACTTTTAAAATACATTAATAACAAGAACTCTCATTCACAATATTAACTACAATTATTACTATAGTATTTTACAAAATAATCACATAAAAATAATATCATCTCCATAGAATAGTCAAAACGAAAAAAATAAATAAATATAACATAACTAATTTATATTTATTACTAAATCACAATAAATATGTATAAAATCATCATATCATAGAAAATATTAAAAATAAAGAAATTAATCACAATATTACTAATATTTTAAGACAAATATTTATAAAACAAATAATTAAAATAAGAAATAGTCTTAAATAATTAAGATATAACTACACACACATTTGTCACTTAGTCAAACGCACACAAAAGTATAACCACAAATATCTAATGCAAATCTACATGTAAACTCACTCAAAATCTTATCTTCGAAAATACTTTTACTAAAATACCATTATATTTTTGAAAAATAAATTAAATAACTAAAAGTAGTATTTATAATTTATATTATTCATAAAATAAAAAATACATACATTATCAAACCATAAGAAACTCACACATATAAGGAGAAGTAATCATAAAATTAATCAACATATATTCTAAAATAATTTTAACACCAAATTAATTTCTTTAAAATCCAATTTAATTAATAAAATAGTTGATTATGAAATTTGGAATGTTACAACCACCATCCTTGATTTCTCTTCTCCTTCATCTACCTCCATCGTGGAGGGTGAGAAGATTGTGAGTAGCAGTGCTGATAACGGTGAAGGGCTGTTACAAGGTCCATAGTACAAGGTTTGAAATTTTTGAATAATTGCATTAGGGTATTTTGACACATGAGTCATGTTTTTATACCATGACAAATATGCATGCAATTTTACTTGTTGTTTTATGATTTCATAATTGTTAAGTTTTATATATTAATTTTAGTTGGTGACCTTTTACATTTTATGGACCGAGCTGAATGACCAGATTATTAAGGTTCGTTTATGCAGGGTTCAGAATGACGGTGAAGACGTAGTAGAGTCATGGCTTCAACCACCAGTCCATTGTGGACAACTTGATGTAGCTAGTTTGTCAGTAGTACCCAACAATCTTGTTAAGTGTGGTAAGATCAACTTATGGGTGGATAGATTATCAGTGTTGATAACGCTTCTGATTCTATTAATATTTTTTAATTTTCATTTGAAACTAAGTTGACTCTTGGATTTTTCATTTACCTTGTAAACAAGTCGTTGAATTTATTTTAAAAGAATTTTTAAAAATGTTTCATTTTATAAAAGAAAAAAAAATTAGGGTATATTTTAGCCACCAATATCAGCAGGTGTTTCGACTTGAGCAGGAACCTCATCTACTTCAATATCCTAAGATTCCTCTTGTTGAGAAGAATCCATTCTTACCTAGACACCATATGCATTTTCAACTAACCACATTTTAGTTAAAGTGGTCCTTATCATTCCATTAATAGGATTACGAATGATGCATCTGTTAGTATTCAACAAAACATCAAAGCACTATAGAAACAAGCTAATCACACGAACATATGAAAGAGCACTGCTTATTTGTTTCTTCATATTTATCATCTTTCTAGCAATGTAGGTTGCCAATTAATTAATGCACCTTAAGAAATCAACCACATCAGAAAAATGTCTTAGACTAAAAGTTTCTTGCATAGTTATACTCTCTAAGATCCATGCATTTTGTGATGACCCAATGCAACAACATGTATTAAGACTTCAGTTTCCCAACGAAGAACACTTCTCGAGTTGGAATCTCATTTGAATTAACCAAGATCTTTTGAAGGAAAGTAATTTTGTCGCATCATTCAAAATTCTCGTATAAGTCTTCAATAAGAATCAATTCGATACGCTTTAAATTACAAATTTCTTTCTAAATAATAGCATCTACGTCGTTAAATTTGCAATAAAGAGGGCTATCCTTAATCATCAAATTACTATAAAATGTTTTGACCAAAGGCGAAAAGTATTTATTATCCAAACTAAGAAACTCAATTAAACCTTGATGTTTCAACCAAGTAATGAATTTGTTTTCTCTAATTAGGGTTGTGTCCATATTTGAGTAATAATTGTTAAAAATGAAAAGAGGAAGAAGAGAGACAACAACTCTAGGGTTTCATAACATAGAATGAACCAAACTTGAGTTAATAGGGTTACAATGAGTATATATACAGGAGAATAGAAATGTCTAAAATACCCTTACTACTAATATATAATAACATTATCTAATATCTCCCCTCAAACTCACGATTCATTAACATAGAGCATCGAGAGTTTGTCAACTAAAAAATAGAAACGTTTAATGGAGTGCATCTTTATGAACAAATCAACAATCTGTAAAGAAGAAAAGACAAACGGTAGAGTAATGGTTCCATGCTAAAGATGATGACGAGTAAGATGACAATCAATCTCAATGTGTTTGGTGTGTTCATGAAAGACCGAGTTGTGAGCAATCTGAATAGCACTCTTGGTATCGCAGTGCATCGGAGTTGGCTTAGAAAGAGAGATACTCATATCAAACAAAAGTCAACGCAACCAAATTATTTAAGCGGTAGTGGATGTCATAGCACGATACTCAGCTTTTGTAGAGGAATGAGAGACAATGTCTTGTTTCTTACTCTTTCAAGAAATAAGAGAGTCTCCAAGAAAGATACAAAATCCTGTGGTGGATTTACGATCTATGGTGTCACCAGCCCAATCAACATCAGAATAAGCTCGTAACTCCAATGAGGATGACGATGGAAAGAGAAGGCTTTGACATTGAGTTCCTCGAAGAATCCGAAGAACTACTGTCCAATGTACTGTAGTGGGAGAGACAACAAACTGACTAACAACATGAACAACGTAAGCAATGTCAGGTCTGGTAATCATAAGATACATTAATCTTCCAACCAAAGTCTGATACAAAGTGGAATCTAGTAAAGGAACACCATCCGATGGAACATATTTCACATTCAACTCAAGAGGAGTATCTGCTGCTCTAGTATAAGAAAGACGAGTTTGTTCAAGAATATTGGCAATGTACTTGGATTGAGAAAGAAGGTAGCCTCTAGGAGAGTAGGCAACTCCAATCCCCAAAAATTAGCGAAGAGTTCCCAAGTCCTTCATCTCAAACTATTTGGCTAACTGCAATTTCAACTCATTGATTCCACTAACATCATCACCTGTAATAATCATATCATTAACATATAGAAAAAGTATAATGCGACCTTAAGTAGTGGACCTTATAAACAATGCAGAATCATGTTCAATAGAGCAGAAACCAAGAGAAATGATCATAGTAGAGAATTTCTCAAACCAAGCTCGAGGAGCTTGTTTAAGACTATATAGAGCCTCTTTTAACTTACATACTTCCCCTTAATTATGAGAAACTCTTTGCGGAGGGACCATATAGACTTCTTCATGAAGTTCACCATTTAAAAAAGCATTTTTGACATCTATTTGGAAAATATGCCATTGACGAATAGATGCAACTGCAATAAGAGTACGAATAGTGGTCATCTTGGCTATAGGAGCGAAAGTTTCTTTATAATCCATACCATATTGTTGAGAGAAACCCTTAGCAACAAGACGTGCTTTGTAGCACTCAATTGACCCGTCAGACTTAGTTTTGATCTTGTATACCCATCGAGACCCAATAGCACGTTTTCCAGGAGGAAAATGTACTAATTCCCAAGTGTCGATTTTGTGCAATGTAGATAGTTATTTTGTCATAGCATGTTGCCAAAAAGGATCAAGAACAACCTCTTTATAGGAAGAGGGCTCAGAAAAACTGTGAATAGAGGTTAAAAAAGAAGCAAACAAAGCCGAGTAAGTGGAATAGACAAAATCAGGTAACTGAGTAGACTTACGTTGACGAGAAGGGTAAAGAGGAGGGTCAACAATCGCAGGATGTGGTTGGGCAGCCGGGGGGACAAAAGGGATGTCATTATGTGGAGTAGTAGTATTTGGCCTGCAATTCTCAACATTACAATCACTAAAAGCGTTATTATTATGACCAAACAGATCAATATGGGTTAGTTTAGAACTCTTAGTAATCTGAGAATCAAAGGAAACATAGTAAAAAGGGATATGCTTAAGAAAAACAACAGGACGAGATACATAAAGTTTTCTTGCATGAGGATCAAAAGAACGATAACCCTTTTGACCATCCCCATAACCAAGAAAAACACACATGGCTAAACGAGAAGACAACTTACTGCGCTCTACTTTATAGCGAATAACAAAACAAGTAGAACCAAAAACTTTCAAAGAATAGTAATCAGGGGTAGAAGCATACAATTTTTCAAAGGTAGACAAACCTGATATGATAGAGCATGAAATTATATTAATAGCATGAACATCAATAAGAACTTCTTCTCCCCTAACTCACTAGGAACTAAAGCGGACAACAAAAGAGAACGAGCAATTTCTATAATATCACGGTGTTTCCTTTCAGCAACTCCATTATGTTGAGGAGTATCAGTACAAGATATTTGATGGAGGGGGCAATCATAAGCAAGTAATTCAGAAAATTTATTAGAGGTATAAGCACCACCTAAATCACAACGAAAACACTTTATAACATAATTACGTTAAGTTTTGACCATTGCACGAAACATATGATAAATGTCAAAAAATTCAGACCGATTTTTCATAAGATAAACCCAACAATAACGAGTGTAATCATCAATAAACGAAACATAATATCTAGATCCACCTTTGGTGAGAACCGCTGATGGACCCCAAACATCAAAGTGAATTAAATCAAAAGGCGCATATGAAACGGAAACACTTTTACTAAACGGTAAAGCTGAAAATTTAGCAAGTTTACAACCACAACAATCTAAGATATCACAGGTTTGTAACTTTCCTAAGGCTCTAGTAGAAGTCAAATATTTTAATCTAGAAACAGAAACATGTTCAAGGCGAGAATGCCATAAATAAAAACTAGAAGATAAGGAATTCAAGTGAAAACTAGATAATAAGTTAGCAATAGTTGTTGAGGCTGCAGTATCTAGGAGTCGCATGTCATCCAAAACATAAAGTCCCCTGTCTATGGCATGTCTCAATCAACCTCCCGGAATGTGGATCCTGCACACAACAAGAAGGGGAAGAAAACATAATCGAACAGCTGAAATCACATATTTGACTAACAGAAGCAAAACTCAAAGTAAGATTAGGAATATAATAAACATCAGAAAAAGACATGTTAGGTGTTGAGACAAAACCAATGCCTGCTAGTGGCATATGAGTGCCAACAGCTGTCATAACCGACACAGACGAGGCAAGTTTCACAGACGCAAAAGATTTATCATCGTATGTCATATGATGAGATGCTCCAGAATCAAGAATCCATATGGAATGAGATATACCTAACATACCAGAGGAGTTGAAACCTTTAGAAGAGGTGGCGGACATGACATGTGATTGAGTGGCAAGAATTTTTTGAAGTTGTTCTGCAATATCAGATATTTGGGAAGCAGTCTCAGATGAGTATACAGAACCAGAACTAGAGCCGATGGTAGGAGGAGCAGAAACAACAACATTGGACGATGCCCCCCCCTAAAATTCTTCTTATGTGTTCTCCCCAATTTCAGACAATGTGCTTTCAATGACATTTTTCTTTGCAAAAGGCACATTCATCATTACCAAGCCCAACCCTCCCTTGAGATTTTCCTTTTTGAACAGGAACAACAAAAACAGATGGAGGAGTTTAGAGAATTCCCTTATCTGACACACCAGAATGAGTCTTAAGTTTGATTTCTTCTGCCAACAATTCACTAACTACTGATTCAACATTAGGAAAGGGGGGACGATGCAAAAGACCCCCACGAAGGCCCTCAAAATCATCACAAAGAGCCATCAGAAACCAAACCAGACGTTGCTCCTCTCTTTGATCAATGTATGCTTTGACTGCTTTCAACTTAGGTGATTCCATAAGAGCCAATTGATCCCATAGATTAGTCATATTGTTCTGCTTAAGGGCTCTAATATCACTTTTCAACTGATAACGTTTTGCAAAGTTAGACTGAACATACAAACGTTTCAAGTGATCTCAAATCTCTTTAACAGTATCATATTTTGCTAGTTGCACTCCTATAGACAACTCAACAGAATTATTAATCCAAGTGATAATTTTTGAATTACTAACATTCCATGTTTTCAGATCTTTTGCATATTGAGTTTTATCTTTTTTATCTGTAGGCTTAACAAAAGTTCCATCAACAAAACCTCGCATATCTTTTCCAATCAAAATTTTTTTTCATCACATAACTTCAATAAGAGTAATTTTGTCCATTGAGGTGAACACTAACAGCTTGAAAAGAATCATCCTTAGCACCAGCCATAATAAATACTGACAGAAAAATACGATAAACACAATCACTGAGACAAAATAAGTTAGGGATAACCTGATGTTGTGTGAGCACTATTTATCCCCCTCCAGATGTCGTTCCGCCGATTCGATCGTTGAAGACGAAGACCTGAATGTGGCGAATCTTCTGTCCAAATATCAGCCCGATTCAACGGTTAACGAATGTGCAATCGATGTTTTTTTGAGGCTGATTTAACAAAATCGGGAATATGATTACTTTTCTCTTTTGGTGGTTGTCTTTCCTATCAAAATAGTTTCTCTCTTCTTTACAGTAGATCCCAAAATCAACCAAAGCTCTTTGATACTATGTTAATAATGAAAGGAGGAAGAAGATAGACAATCACTCTAGGGTTTCATAACATAGAATGAACCAAACTTGAGTTAATAGGGTCACAATGGGTATATATACATGATAATAGAAATGTCTAAAATACTCTTACTACTAATATATAATAACATTATCTAACAATAACAAACTACTAAGAAAGAACTAAATATTACATCTTTCATATTCTTCATTATTAACAAACAACCTCTTAAAGTCTAAAATTGATGTTGAAGTGGTAATTTCTTTTTGTTTTCTCTTAGTACATTACATTTTCCATTTTGTTTCTTCCATTTCAACAAACAATTTCAAAGGAAAAAACCTTAATGGTGGAAACTCAAATTCACAATTTCTATCAAAACAAACACTAATAACCTTCAAACTCTAACCAATAACAACACAAATTAATCAACGAAACCAACACAAACAACCAAAATCTTGAGAAATCAAATCGAAAAACACACCACAAAGGGGTACACAAATTCACCTTATTGATGGTGGAAATACCCAAACTTTGAGTTGAGAACCAAAAAATCCTTATTCTAACTTTTAGAATCCAAGCTTGAAAAGAGGATAAATTGATTTGGGAGGTTTATCTTGAGAAAATGGAGATAATTTTTGCTTTTTAGTGAGATATTGATAGTAAAGTGTAGTTACTAAAAAGAAAGTGGTTAGAAAGTGATTGATTAGTGAATAATTGAGTTATGGTTCGGTTTGAAATGCTTAAAAAATTACGAAGTTTGGAATTTTTAATTTGTGTGCCTCGACTTATAATGTGAGTGAGTTGATTTTCTTTTTGATGAAATCAATTTTGTAAAATTTTAAACTGTAAGTTGATTCACAGTGTAGGTGAGTTGACTTGCAATATTAAAACATAGGAAAAACATGAAATTTCAACATATCTATGCAATGATCAAACATCAACATACTTTCATATATGAATGCATTTGCACACCCAAATTACATATTGCAAAATATTTATGATCATTAAGTATATACACACCAACATAAAAGATGTATTATATAAGAGAAACTAACATAAGCATTTTATCACTTTAATAACAAATGTCAAACCATTGATAAATTAAAATTTTAAGCAACTTTACGGTTTACCTTTGTGTAGAATAAATTAAGAGATCATACCTTAAACTTTGACAAAATAAAGATCACCCATCCTTATAAATATGTGGAGCATTTAAGTGCTTAATAATGCTCTTAAAAATTCCTACAACCAAATCATTTGACGTTTATTGGTCTTAAGTGCTTAATAATCCTTATAAATATGTAATTTCATCAAGAGTCAATGAAAATAAGGGAAAAAAATCAAAGCTTATTGACTTAGTGATTTTATGAAGAAACATTATCCTTTGACAGCAGAAGAAGCATTAACCAAATCACACGACAAAGATGAAATGACTCGACAAAATTTTAGGAGTTGTCGAACAAGATGTTTAATTGGATTTGTTTCTATTTAAATATATCATGAATTAGATGCATATGTAAATTAGTGAATGATTTAATGATGCATTTCGTGTATGGGCAATCGTATGCACATGTGTGACACCATTTACCCAAATTTGCAAAAAAAAATATAAATAACAAGAAAATTTGGGTGAAAATAAATACTTTTATTTATTTCAAACATATCATGCCACTAGTAAAGAGTATTAGTTAAACTTTTCCAAAACTTATAATTGCAAAAATACATTGAAACACTTGTCACTTGATCAGAGCATAATGTAACTAGAAAATAAGGACTTGTAGTCCTTAACCATTGATGCTACATTACGAGAGCTTCGAGAAGACCTGTACATTGTAGCACATCTGAAAAATATTGGTTTGTATTGTGAGAACTGCAACACAATCATATAAAACATATAGAATGAGCAAAATAGACTCTCAAGCAACATAAAACATTATTTTATTTAATATCATTGCTTATTAGCGTTCAATTCGATTAATTTATCATCAATAACACACATCACACAACATTCAAACATAAGAAATCATATAACAAAAATGTATATAATACATATCTTAGTGACTCTACTAATGCAAGTACACATAAGATGTAATGCTACTTAATCAACAACTAACTCCAACACATGGATCCAACTACTCTAGGAGTGTAAGTAGAGAAGCCACCTCTTTCTCAATGAACCAGATAGTCTAGTCAATAAGATATCAGTATAAAATTGGAATATCCTATCGATATCGATCATTCCTTTCATGTAAGACCTTCCTACCAACATTCCCTCACGACTTCAATTTGGTTGTTTTCTCTAATTCTATCACAACACTAACTCCCCGACGTGCTTTTTATATGCAAACATAAATGACATTATTAACAACATCATTGTCAAACGATACTCAACCTATACTACAATTTGAGTTCACTTACAACAAATCAACTTATCAATATCACCATCAAACGACACTCATCCTATATTGCGACTTGAGTTCATTTACAAGGATCAAATTATCAACAACTACCATTAGAGCACACCTAGCCCATACTACGACTCGCATATCATAACGGTTTAATTTCACATCAACATCAACATCATCAACAAACATATCATACAAACATAGATACATCATACATCATCTATAAGATAACATTCACGTTTTTATTTAATCATCATTAGATATTATTCTAATATGCTAACTTAGTAGTAATATTATTATTCATCAATAATTATCTTTATACGTCATCTTCATCAACTCACCAAGTTACCATTAATTACTAAATAATTAAATAAAATTTATTAATAATTAAATAACTTTTATTAATTATCTAATAAGTTTAATTTTGTTAATTTAAGTAATTAACAAACTAATATTACTTCAACTTTCACCTAATAGTTAATTATAACTATAATCTAATTAACTATTTTACTAAACTACCATCAAACATCGTCATGGATTACCTAATTAATGTCTAAATCCATTAACAATAGCTAACTAAGTTTAATAATTCATCACATATTAATTACTGAGACATTTTAAGTTCTGATCACCAAACAATAGATTTCTTGCGTCCTAAAATTTTATTCTACTATACCTAGAGAAAAAATTTACATATCATAAAAAACATACAATATTCATCATATGTCGCATAACAACAACATTTATATCAAATAGTATCCAATGTTTGTAACATCCCATACTGTTTTAAGGGTTTTCTATTGCCCCACAGACCAATCTGAGTCTTTTCAACATACGCTGCTCTCACTTGCATACATCTTGATAAAACTTCCCAGAAGGTCACCCATCCAAAGAGTTCTCCAAGTCAAATACGTTTAATTATGGAGTTCTTATGGGATGGACTCTCGAAAAGAAGATGTATCTTGTTAGTATAGGTCATAAATATCAATTCTAATAAGCATTCCTTCAACTATATATTCTCATACGTATAAGGTCTTAGGATCTCTCTTATTTCGATGTGATTTGGTCATTCATATGCCATTTTTGCTAGAAAAGTCTCAAGAATTTTCCATTGTACATGTTTTATGCACTGATAATTACTCTCTGCCTCATCAACCTCGTACATCACATGCTAGTATTGTAACACTGTATTGTTTTAATTAATTGATTAGAACCCTTAGTTTTATTTATTTTAGTTATTTTCTTAGTTTATTTAATTTAGTAGATCAATTTGGTGTGATTATAATAGGCTAATAGTTTCTTCATTGATTTATTTTATTCTAATAATTTAATAATTTATTTTCACTGACTAATAATTTATTCTATATTGATTATTGGATCATTTAATTTATTTTAAGTATGTTGATTTATTGACTATGTTAATTATCTAATTTAGAAGTATTAAGAATTGGCCTTACAATGCTTGAATGCCTTGCCTTTTCACTTAGGTTTATTTTTTGAAATTGAATTGCATTCCCTTACATCACAAATAATAGGAATACACGTGATTTTATAAATAAATACAAAAACATATGAAGCTTTTGTATTTTACACCTGATATCCTTTTATCATGCAACATGTTATTAACAATCAAAGAATTGTCCTTAACCACTTTCCTTCTTCGCGAAATTTGTTTGATTCACATCTCAAAAACTCTATTTTAGTATTTTAAAATTTAAAAACTAAAAATTTTGTTTGGATTACTTGTTTTAAAAAACTATTTTTAATATTATGCTTTTGAAAACTAAAAAAGCAAAATAGCATGTTTGAAATATTTTTATATTTTAGTTTTTAAAAATTATTTTACAAATTTGATTTAGAAAACTGTTTTAAAGAATAGAATTAAAGAAAAAAAAACTTGTTTGAAAGACTTGTTTCTAAAAACAGATTTTTAACTAGAGAGTTAAAAATATTTTGAAAAATAAATAGTAAAACACCATTTATCTGTTTTGCTTTTTTAGTTTTAAAAAGTATATATTAAAAATAATTTTACAAAACAGTTTTTAAAAACAATAAATCCAAACAAGTTTTTTAGTTTTAAAATTTTAAAATACTAAAATAGAGTTTTTGGGATGTGAACCAACCAAGCTCTAAATATTTTACTTTTTATTTTTCAATTTTTCAACTCTCTAGTCAAAAACAGTTTTAAAACAGATTTTTTTAAAATTTTCTTTTTAAAAATAGTTTTTAAAATTTTATTTATAAAATAATTTTTAAAAACTAAAAAGTAAAACAATCCCTTAGTGGATTCTCTATCTTAATTAGGTACGTCATTCCTCGCGGTCTTCTCCATTATTATTGATCAAACCTTTCTCTTAGTTGATTCTCTTCCTTCCATTATTATTCCCACCATGTCTCTAATTTTAGGATTTGTCCTTTCATTTCTTGAGACGGTAGAGTTTTTATGCCACAAAGAAAATCGTCTAAGATCAGAGCTTTTCCACACAAATTTGAGTTAAGCCATCGTTTTGTCATTTTTTTAAATAAAAAAAAAAGAAAAATTATTATCTAATGTGGTTTTGAATTTTAATCTTATGACTTAATATTATAGTATTGGCACCCAATATATTAGTAGAAAAAGAGCAATATTTATAGTATAATATGATTCTATAGATTTTCTATTTCATTTCGGTATTAAACCCTTGATATGGAACAATTTTTATACAATATATAAGTGATTGTATTATTGTAGTTAAAGGAATGAATTTATAAAATGTAGTAATCATAAGGTGTGATGAAGATATGAATTTGACGAGATATATATTATTTTATGTAATTTTTGTAGGATTAATTATATTAATTTCGTTTTAATGTGTGTTCTTTTTGCTATTATTTCAAGTTACTGTTTTCTCTTTCTGATTCAGTTTTCTGTTTCTATTTTCTGTATTCTAATTTTTGTTTCAATTTCAGTTTTCTGTATTCTGTTTCCGTTTTCTATATTAATTGTATATTCTGTTTCTATTATTTTCTTCTGATTCTGTTATATTGTTTATGTATGTTGTTGTGTTGCTGTTTTAATAAGTTCCATAAATTCCGTATTTTTATTGATTTGTAAAAATAATAAATCTACTTTTGACGTTGCTATTCCTAAATCGACCTTTCGCGAAAACCGTAAATTATTATTGAGGTTGAAGTGAATAACAAGGAAAGTTATTTGGACATATCATGATCTTCTTGGGAGTGTATAGAATATCATTTTGATTATCATAATGTCATTTATCATTTAGAATACATGATAGTGTTTTGTGCGTGTCTTCATCTTGGTAATGACTTTGTGCGAGTCTTCTTTGTGGTAATGGCTTCATGCGAGTTTTTTTTATTGATATGAGTGATAATGTATCCGGATCATTTGAGTCTTGCATCAACATGCATAATGTGCATAGAAACTATTATTTCAAAAGGAATATATGTGTATTTTATGGTTATAATTTATTTTTAAAATTCTTTAAATAAATGTTTAATTATTTTTTATGCAATAATATTTTTATACTTTTATTTTATAGCATTTAATCCATTGTTTTTAGCTCATATTATTTGCCATTGAACTTACTCTTACAAACATTTTTAGGTATTACTAATGTGGATGATTCACAAGAATGATTTTGCTATGTGATGTGTGAAGAGGCGCGAAGAACCGTGAAAGTTTGGGATGTTACAATGCTCGTGAATTATAAGTATTAAACACATAATTTAACACATTAACAACAAGAAATGCATCAATTCATAAATCAACACATATATATATTCCAATTACATACTTATAATTTAGCATTATTACCAACACATTATATATCTTATATGCAAGAATTATGATCGCTCATATAGAGTAAATCGTGTACCTGATTAATGGATTATAATCACTACTTTATCACTGAATCCTACATTGATCATGGGTCATCAAGTAGAGTATTATCAATCATGATCAAGTAAGAAAAAAAAAAGGTCACTTCAAATTTGGACTTCAAACAATTAATTAGGAACAAGAACAATGGTTAGGAACAAATTATATAAAATGAGTAACACAATAAATTATGGATCTTATTTATATGGTCGTCCAAAAATAAACAAAATCGAACTATGATAATGAATCACAAAGTTAAGAGCGTTTTAGTGTTTGGGGATAAATGTCACAGATGAGCCAAATAAGGATCCAAGTCGTTTAGATATGCTTGGGGATAAAATCAAAACCAAAAACCAAGAAAATCTGGTTTTTAGTTACAACAACTACATTGCTTGGACCATAACTAGAGATATAGGATTCTTATTAACTCAATGATGGTGGCATTGGAAATCTATGAGAAAATCCAAAAAAAAGTGATAGAAATAGTCTTAAACTAATTACTAAATTTTGAGCTATCTGGTGACTGTGATGGACAAGAAGGTGGGTGATTGCGTTTCAGTAAGTGTACTGAATCGTTGCAAGTAATAATAAAACGGTAGTATCGAGTGTCGAACTCAAGGATTGCGTTTTACTATTGAATTATATTTAGTTACTAAAATTGAACAAAAGGTTCCCAAGTTGATTGAAATAATATTTAAAATTGACAGCAGTAGTAAAATTGATCTTTTATAAATTGAGAAAAATGTCAGAGATGAGTTTCACTTCGAATCCAACCTTGGTGTCTAATTTGATCCTAGTTATTGAAATCCTTTATTGAATTATTACCGACTTCTCTTTAGTATTCTTGCCCTAATGTCTTAGTGACAGAACCTTTAATTCCAAAGTAACCCCTAATTTCTTAGTAGATTTAAGATTAGAATTAAGCATTACCGTATAGAAATTATGTTGTAAATTATTGCTTTGCAACTAATTTAATTGGTTTCATGACCTGCACCTATGTCTAGACTACAAATTCATGAATTTGTCATCTCAAGCATTCGTAAAGTCCACTTCCGTTTCAAAATACAAATCGTAGAATATTTTAATGTTGATCAAGCAATAAAAAGCATTAAGCACAGAGATGAGAAAAACAATTCAATAAACTCATTCATATAACTAGAAATCAAATCAGAAAAATAAGGGTTTCATCTGGTTACACTCATCCCTAACAAATAGGGTTTAGTTACTCATGACAGAGATACAAAAGATAAGGATTAAAGAAGAATTACAAGAATGATTCATGGATGATTCTTGATAAAACTGCTTCAATGGCGTTAGAAACGGCCGTCTTTGAGTTTCTATGCTAGGGCACAAGTCTCCCAAGTTCCCAAGAGTGAAAAAGATGCCTAAAACAGTAAAAATCTGTGTTTTTATGGTTGCTGGTGCGGGACGCGTGCCTCAGGCGCGCTTGGGCGCGTTTGGGCAGTAGCAGATGCTGGAAAAAGCGCTTGGCTTGCGCTTGGGCGCGCTCGGGCGCGTATCGACAGTGGCGAATGTTGGGAAAAAGCGCTTGGCATGCGCTTGGGCGCGCTCCAGCGCTCAGCATCTGTTGTCCGGCGTATATTGCATGTTTCACCTCTTTCGAGTCTGAATTGGATTCCGGTGTCTTCATGAAAGTTGTAGCTATGGGTCCTAGCTTTCATTTGCATTTGGTTTGACTCCAATTGGACATCTACAACTCCAGATATGGCTGAAATACTCTACATGTGTCATGTTGATTTCTCACAAAAATTCAGCACTGCACCAAAACACAACGCAATGTAAAATTACGAAAAATTCCTACTTAATCACTAAAATAAAACATAAAACATTTAATTTAACTCAAATAACAAAAATCAACAAAATATATCAAATAAATCCTTAATTTAACTAATAATTGAGGATAAATAAGACTAAAATAGTGGGAAAATATGCATATGATGAAGAGTCATCAGTGGGGTTATAGGTAATGGACCCATCTTATCCTCGTGATAGTTATTGAGTCGTGATGTTAATGGGAATAATCACTATGATACTATCCGTAATGAGCATCACTATGTTGTTACCGGTAATGGACAACATAGTTGAGGAAACTTCAACACCCTTTTGCAGAGAGTTATATATTCCGAAAACATGTGAACTCGCATGTAGAGTTGGATTAGGACTTACAAGTGTTATTGAAATAAATTCATGAACTTGATTATGTTATGTTGTTGTTTATAAACTATATGATTACCCACTTTATTTATGTTACTTACACCGTATGTGTATATCTGTTATTTTAAGTTGACGACCTTTCCATTTTTGACAGCATTGACATAGACATTGCTAGCTTTCACTAACTAAGATAATCAATCGTCCTAGATTTTTTACTAGACTTCAAGAAGAGCACAAGGTTGGTAGTGGAGACGATGACCATAGAAGGTAGGATGTTTCATGGGATTGTGACACTTAGAGTAATGGAGTACCTAGTTCCAGATGACCTCGTTTTATAGACTAGGAAAGTTGGTCTAATAGATGAAAGTGGGAGATTGGTTACCATTTATCCCATGTGTGCACATTCCTCTATGTATTAGAGTTGTGATAATAGCTTTTTGGAGATCTCATGCCCTATTATTTATGTTGTAGATTTGGTAATTCGAATGAGGAGGAGGACCCTATGAAGTACTTTGCTGATTGGGACATTAATTCTAGTTGGGATGTTGTGTCAGACGAGTCTTGCATTTATGCGGTGATCGTCGTTATTTGTATTACAGTAGCTTATGATCAGTTGTAAGTGTCTATATGTCAGTAGTTTTAGACTTATGTTAAGGTGCTAAAAAACAAACGAAACAGAGAGAGATTTGAATTGTGTTTGTCGTTTCTCAGAGTTATTTCCCTTTTCTTACAAAAATTGTTCTTTAACAAAACACTAAACTTACTTTAAAAAAGGTTTAGACAAAGTTAGATTGAATTATAAAGAACTAAGCTGCGAAAGATAGAAGAGGATAAAGGAGACAGATATATGTTATACTAGTTTACAACAAACTATTGTTACATCTAAACCTCCCTTTACAAAGATATTCTGCCTCAATACAATCAATGTTTCATCCACTATTTCAATAAATAGCATAGAAGTATTATTTTCTCTGCCTCTTCAGACTTTGAGTATTTTTCTCTTGTCTCTCTAGGATTTCTTAACATTTCATCATTCAGGTTGAGCAATTAATGTTTTAAGAAAACTCTAAAGTCTTTTTTAGAGTATTGTTGGAACCAAATTGATTTTATACTTGAGGTTTTGATGATAACAAAAGTATTTCATGAGAACAATATATTTGACTTCAAATAGTATGAAAGAAGATTCAAATTTATAATTAAAGAAAAACTAAAATAAGATCCGATTCAAATTTATAATTGATGAAATCTAAAATAAGATTTGATTTATATTTATGATTGAAGAAAATCTTTGACCAAGTTGAAAAGAAGATATGGTCTAGATTTGAAGAAGATTTTATCAAGATTCGAAGAAGATTTTATCAAGATTTGAGGAATATTTGATCAAGTTTTGAAGAATATTTGATCAAGATTTGTCTACAACAAAAAATGAACATAATCGATTTGAGGATTTAAAAAATGTAATCTAAACAAAATACGAACAAAATCAATCTGAAAAATTTACAAACGTGAAGATTCGAGAACAACCTGAATCCATTCCAGCTCAAATCAAGCAAAAGTATAAAAGAAGATCCTTGTTTTTGAAGACAATCTAAAATAAGATTTGATTCAGATTTATAATTGAAGAAAAACTTTGACCAAGTTTACAAGAAGATTTGATCAAGATTTATCACAACAAAATTTGATCAAGATTTATTTACAAGAAGATAAGAATTATTTACAAGAAGATTTGATCAAGATTTATCTGCAAGAATATATGAATTATTTACAAGAAGATTTGATCAAGATTTATCACAAAAAGATATGAATTATTTAGAAGTCAATTTGGTCAAGATTTATCTATAAGAATATATGAAATATTTACATGAAGATATGATCGAGAACTGTTTACAAGAAGAAACATTCACAAGAAGATACAATTATTTTTTTTCAAATATATGATTCAGATTTTTCAAGGACAAAGGAGAGACACTAACCTATTCTATAAAGATATTCAAGGTTGAAGAAGAAAACAAGAGAACTCACAAGCACAAAATTTCCTAAGTCATTAGAGTTTATAAGGTTAAGGTCTAGAGAAACATTTTCTCAAAATAAATATTTTCTAAGTGTTTTCTATTGTGAGAGTCATTGTTGCAATCAACTCGTTAGAAGCAAACCAATTTGTTACAAACTCTTGTAACTAGCTCGATAGTGGCTTTCGTGTTCCTCAAAAAGTTATAGATTTTCAAGTTGTGTTGAGAAGACTTGGCTTCTAGAGTTAAGGTGTTTGTGTTCCTCAAAAGGTATGTAGTTGTCAGGTTGTTTTGTGAAGAATGGCTTATAAGGTCATGTGTTGTGTAATTCAAGTTTAAAATTAGTAGATGAAATCCTTCTGAGTGGGGGGATTGGACGTAGCTACCAAATTGGTGGTGAACTAGAATAAATTCTTATGTCACCTTAATTTTGCAATTCTTGTTTTACTTCTGACTCTGATCACTTAAACCGATTGCTACTACTTTTATTTTATGTAAGCCACCAAACCCATACCAGTTTTAAATAAATTAACAAAAAGAATCCAACTTAGTCAAACACAATTCAATCCTTATTCTCGTGTTTGCACATTTAGACAATTTTTGTAGTGGAATTTCGAGTTGTCATAAGCTTAATAATCCTTTGAGTTGGAGGAATGTTGAATCAAAGGAATGCTTTATCTTCATTGTTGACTTTTCTTCTCACCAATGTTGATTTCTCATTTTGGACACTCAATCAACTCTGATTCTTCTCTTCATGTGTTCGTATGTTTGGTTATAAGAGGCTTTGACTAGAGCCATTTGTTCTATTATGAAATATGTGACTCGTCTTCTAAGTTATGACTTGCTCTTTAATTAAAAAAAACATGTATTTATTTTTCCATTATTTGATAATATCATTTATTTGATTTTCACATAATAGATTATCTCTAAATCACAAATTACTATGCTACTTATGTCAAATAGTTAATACATATATTATTGTTATGTCTTAAACTAATATGCACTCCTAAAGTAACTAGTTAGTGGATAATTATTCTCTTGCTTTGTTACCATCAATAATAAGTATTGTATTTTAATTAATATAGCTCTTAAAAGAGAAGGGTAACTTTTTTCCCCTTGTTTAATTGCTGAAATTTGCAAGAAATTTTGAATATATGATCACCCTAATGATGTTAGTTTCAAGAACAATGAGAGCATTGACATAGTTTATATGGAAAGGTTGGCCAAGCCATTACATAAGCCAAAGGTTAACAAACCTCAACAACCACCTTCTCCACCTATTATTACTCCAACTAGCACACCCACTCCTAAAAACAACAAGTCCATTTATGTTGTCTTTGCTTAAGAATCACTTTGACTCTACACAAGCTTATAGGTCTTTTGTCAAGGCAGGTCACTTATGTCACAAAATCATCTATGACTCAAATTTCAAGGGCAAGATGATGAAAAAATCTCATAAGTTTCCCAAAATTATTCTTTATGGGATTAATATGTAGAACAAAAAACACAAGAAAGAGGGAGAGAGTTGAATTGTGTTTTTTTTTTTTTTTAAATTAACGTGACTGGACTAAAGTAAAGAAAAGTAAAGCACATAAGCAAAACAGAATAACACAACTGATTTATCCTGTTTCACCCAACACGGCAGCTACGTCCAGTCCCTTCAATCTGAATGATTTAATCCACTAATTTATCATTGAACCATAATTCCACTAATTACCTACTAGTCAAATGGATTGTGTTCAATTCTTTTCAACCCTCTAGCTTAGTACATTCAAGTTGTTGAGGAAGACAACCACTATTGGGAGAGGTTACAAAAGAATATGTTTAGGTTTTCTGAAAAAGCTCTCACAAGAGAGTGTTTATAAAGTCGTACTCTTAGAAACTTTTCTCGGCACTTAGGTAAAATAAACTATTAAGAGAAAAATTGTAGAGACGGTTGTACTATGCTTATCGCAATGCATTTATAATTATTATTTCAAGTGAGGAATACATGTCTATTAATAGGGATCTTTTAGGATTTCTAGTTGTTGTCTTGATTTCAAGAAATCCAACATATATCATAAAATTTCGTATCAAATATTTTGAGATTAATTTTCCATAGAAAACTTTCCAAAACAAATCCTTGTAATTGATTTTGCATATAATGGTATAGAGATAGAGGAAGCAAATGATACAATGATCAGAATATATCTCATAGACCTTTAGACAAGTAAGAGATTATAGGTGTTCATTAGAGGATGCACAAAAGATTTGTCTTCTTTTGAGCGTTGACTTTCATCATAGTGTTAACTTTAATCAGAGGATACATTATAAATCAAAGTCAGGCTATCAAATACTTGATGCGATTGTTAGAGGCAGACCGTCACGTCCTTGTCAAGATTACCAGATGTAGACAATCAGATATTTGTTGCATTCATTATAGACCAACGAACAAATGTTTGTTGTAGTCATCACAGATAGATGAAACATAGCATAACTTGTATTATCGGAGTCATCTGAGGCACATTTCAGAGCATGTTAACAAGACCTAAAATACTAAATTAGAAGTGAAGTCTTGAAGTTCCTTTATCTAAGTCCAATCATTAAGAATATATCATAAGACCCTAAAAAACTCATTTGGTTTGGGAACTACAAACTTAATCAAAACGTTAGTTCTTTAAATTATTCTCATAGATTGATTTTGTTACCACTAAAACAAGTAAGGGTCATAGTTTTTCAAACCAACTTGGTTCTAAAATAATCCTAGAGATGACATTCCACAAAATGCACCATCTACTACCCAACACACCCACCACCAAAAGGACAAAAGATTAAGACTATTGATAGAAAACCTCCAAGGAAGGTGAAGAAAGTAAATGAAGGTTCTTTTAACTTTGAGGAAACCAACAAGGAAGATAGCTCTAGGCTTGTGAGTCTTATGTGTGATAATTAGAGCCCACTGCCTCCTTTTACTTATAATAAGGATAGATATATTTTCATTTTCCCCCCATGGGAGTACAAAAGATGAAGTTGATGTGATCATCACTTAGGTTATTGGCAAGAAAAAAATAGAGAAATAAGATTAAGGTTCTACCGAAATCAATTTCTCTTACGCTAAATCAAATTTGCTTCAGCCTAGTTTCCATATTTACACAAATAACATCTTTCAGCAGCAAGTTGCCTCGATTTTTATGCCCTTTTAATGCTCAAATAAAAAATTCCCAATACAGAAAACATTAAGAAGCACAAAACCTATCAAATATGTGAAGAATAGGATATCAAATCTTAGTTTAAATTATATCTATCAAGTTACAAAAATAAGGTTGTTAAAATACTATCTCCCTAAAAGAAATTTTGTCATCGAAAGTTAATGTACCTAGGATATAAATATTGTTAGTGCAGTCTCATCACTATACTTAGGTCATATTATGCTTTTAGTGTGCTACACTGATCAATAATTATCCGTCACTTATTTTAGAAAATTCTCTTGAAATGCTTAGAACATGAAAATGCCTTGATACCAAAGCTTACTTTAAAACAACTTTAAGGAAAATGCAAATCCAACTTGAGCCTATGTGCTTCTCTATTCACCTTTATTGATTTTCTTACATTAACCATAATAGCACTTAAGTTTTACTTGACCTAAGGATAATTTGCCTATTGGATAGTCTTGTCTTAGAATGTCTCAGTCCTAAGCGATTCATATGTCTATGTCTAAAATTTTTAAATCCTTCTATTAACTCTAGTCCTTTCCTCATCATCATTAACATGCAATATGCAACGCCTTCCTAATTAAATATGCCAACTACACATTTTCCTTTCCTTGTTATTGACAATTTGAAATCATAATCCTTCAAAAACTTTGTCTATCTCCTATATCTCACATTCAACTCCTACTAATCAAAGAGATACCTTAAACTCTTATGATCCTTCCACCCCATGATCTTTGCGTCATACAAATAATGTGTTTAAACTTTCAAGGTAAACAAACAAATGCTAAGTCTAAGTCGTGGGTAGGATAATTACTTTTATGTATCTTTTAATGTGAACCATACCAATTTCCACTTGCATGAGTGCATATCCCTTTATATGACTAATTTTGGTACACATCAAATTGATCCAAAGGATTTGGCAAAGATAACTCCTACCCATATCCCTTTATACGTTGTACGAGGACTAAGGAATGGGGAATTAATATGGTCCACTAATTTTCATTAAATAAGTTTCTATGCTTGTATTCATTTGATGTCTTTTATCATGTTTGTAAAATGTTTTTAGCAGAGTCGCTTCCTATATATATAATTGAGTTGTTCAATAAAACTAGTCGAACTATATATAACTCAAGTTCCATTCATTTAGTTAACATGCTTAATTTTTAGTTCAAATTCAACTAATTAATTGTCGAGTCTCGAATTATTTTTTGAGTTGGTCGTTGTCAGCCCCAGCTGCAGCCCAAACATGTCAAATTCTATGGTTGGAATCATTACTCAAAGAATTGAAGATTGAATCGAAGAAACCAGTGCAATTGTTAGTAGACAGCAAATCCTCTATAAGTTTGGCAAATAATCCAATTGCACATGGAATCAAAAATTCACTTTCTTAGAGATCAAGTGAACAACGGAAGGTTGGAATTGATACATTGCAACACTAAATTACAAGTAGCAGATGTGTTTACAAAACCACTTAAAACTGATAGGTTTTCGGAGTTAAGGGAGAATTTTGGAGTTGCATCATTGAAAAGCTTGAATTAAGGGGATATGTTGTAGTGTAACTCAAATGTTAGTTTATTTTTTTTATAAGTTAATTCAAATATCAGCTAATTCTGTTAATGTTACAGATAGTTGGTTATTAACTGTTTTAGTAATATAGCCTAATTAAGTGCTAGTACATATGAGGTTAATGTACTCTTATGCAAGTGTGTATAAATAGTCGTGATGCTCAATAATAAATAGATATATGTTACTCATTTAATTTTGTTCATTATACTCACTAATTCAATTTTGATCTGAGTAAAGTTAAACATTCGTCAAATTTGATAGCAATGATAATTTACTCAATAATTTTTATTTAATATATAAAATTAAAATCTAATAAAACATAAATATAAATTAAAAAAAAAACATCATTTAATAATAAGTTGAATAAAACATATTAATATTCAAGAGTAGTTTTTCTATTTATGTATTATATATTAGAGAAGGATCTAATTACATCGATATATCATATTAGAATACGACTTTTTAATTTTTAAATTTGTCAATGACTTGATATACCTTGTTGTCAATTACTAGACTACTTTTTCCTCTTCTTTGATTTTATCCATATAGTTTTTAAAAAGTGGGTTTTTAATGAAAAAATTGATATTTCAAATTCTATAATGCTATAGTTTTAACGAAAACTATTAAGCTCGTTAGCATGAGGTAATTTTTAAGTTTAGATCCTCTCAATTATATCATAAAGATTATACACGTAAAATTTTGTATAAATTTAAAATCATTTGATATATTATTGAAATACATCAAAATTAGCTTTTTATATATTTTATTGAACACTTTTAATTTTTATATATTTTAATAACATAACAAATAATTTGATATTTAGATAAATATTTTTATGTATAACTTATTTGATACTCCTCTAAACTTTCGATGTAATGAAAACTAAATTAAAAAAAACTAAAAAATTGATAGAGATTAAAAGAGATTTGAATTAAAGTGATTCACACTCTTTGTGGATTCGTTTCCCACTTATTTTAATTTAATTAAAAACCATCTGCGTACGATTTTCTCTTTCTATTGTATTATATAGTTGCTGTGCTGCACACAAATTGTTTATTGGTCATTGACTGCTCTTCTTCTTCATCTCAATGCTGTTTTATATGTGCAGTTCCCAACCACAGGCTGGCACACTAATTATATGTGTTTTGTAGGTTTATTATATCTATGTCAGGAGCAGACTAACTATGGCCGGGTTGTCTTTTGCTAACCTATTTTTATTATATTTTTATATATAGTTGTTGCATATTTAATAAATTGATATATTTGTTCTATAAGTTAATTCATAACTTTTTCTTATTTTGACTTATTAATTTTTATAATAATTATAAAAAGAGTTTATCAACAATAAAACTTGTAACGATAGAGAGTTTTATTTTGTTTCAAATTTAAATTTAGCCAAAAAGAATATTTAATATGTATTAATAAAAACCTTGTTACTTATTTTTTGTTACTAACTTTATAATACACCAACCGTAAAATTCATATTATATTATAACAAAATATATATCTTTTTTAATAAATAAACATTTAAAAATACATTTTATTATAATTTAAGTAAATTTAATTTTGTAAAATGACTTTTTAAGAGGATTCAAACATAAATTGCACATGATTTTTTAAGAAAAAATATTCAAATATTAAATACATTAGAAAAGATTTCATTTTTAACTAAAAGTACGCTCATAACATAGAATTTACTCAAAAAGTACATTTGTAAACGTGAATTTAAACGTAGATTGTTCTCTAAATTATACAAGATTGTTTATATATACAAATTAGGCAAAACAAAATGTCCTTCCATAATTGGACCGGAAGTGCATAGTTAAACTAATACTAATATTCTTGTTCAAATTTCAACACCCTAATAAAAACAAACTTCAACACCAATTTACTATTCAAGAAAAAAACTATCGATACCCAAAACTAAAAGCTTAAAACTCAACCTAAAGAAAGAGAAAATCGAGAAAGCAATTTAATAGAGAGAATAGAGATGCGTAGAGGTTTAATACAATTTTGATTTTTATCTTTTATTTAATAATTATTTTAGTCTTTTATATTTTTTTATTTCTTTTTATTCTTTATAAATAATCTATTAAGTCATGGTTATAAACACAACAATAGTTATAATAATATCTTATCATTAAAATTTCTTGTAACATGCTTAATGTATATTTATTATAGTTTATTATATTTTCATTCAATCTATTTACGATCACAATTTATTGTACTAAATTTTTTTAAAAAGATATCAAAATTAAATTCATAAATCTATTCTAATAATTGAACTCATATTCTCATTGATGTTTTAACAAAGTATCTAATTTATATCATAAAAATATAAAAAATAAAAAATAAAAAGTAACGATAATTAACAAACAAATAAAAATAATGTTTTTGCTAGAAATAGTACAAACCTCCCTCATCCATATTTTAAGCTTCCATGTTTCCCATATTTTGAATCTTCACCAACTTTGCACTCCATCAAAAAGTAGAAGTCTCATATTCATCAACTTTGCACTCCACCAAAAAGTAGAAGTTTCATCTTCACTTGTCACTCCATAATTTATGCAAAACAATAGAAAAAACTGAAACTCAATTTACCTCATGGACGCAACCATTCATCCTTGTAGTTTATAAATTGAGAACCTAAAATTAAATCAAGGTGAGGTTTATTTTCCTAAAAAAATTAGAATAGAGGAAATAGAGTTCTTATTTGCTTCTAAAATCAACAAAGAAAATCATCATCTTCTTAAAATGTAGAGTTAGAGAGAGCATGAGTCACACATCACCACATTCACCATCATTTGCAAATCCTTTAGGAAACCATCATCAAATCAACCTCCACAAACCACCACCACGAGCATTACCGTCAGAGTTTCCACACAGCCACCTCCATCAACTTTGACCTCTGGCGAACCACCACCGCGAGCGCTACCGCTAAAACATCCACTCGACCACCACTGCTAACTTCGACCGTCGACAAACCACAACCGCGGACAACTCCCCTTTCATGGTCGTTTTTTGTGTGTTTGTTCTCTCTCACTCTCTCTCTTAACAATTAAACTTATTTATCTCTCTCACTCTCTATGTATTTGTTTACTTTTTAAAATAAATAAAAAGATATTCTTAAACGAATTAACTGGATGAGACATATTTTTACTCCTTGAATTTTTGAGACACGAGTTGTACAACTTGATAGTCTTAAAACTCATTTTTTTTTTCAAAATAATTATTCAAATGAGACAAACTCTTTCTTTTTCTTTTCCATCAAAATAACTCTTTTTTTTTTATCAACAACAAAACACAATTTTTTTAAAAGCAATATATCAACACATCCGCATTTTCTATCTAAGAACTACGTAGCTTTGATTTCTCAATTGCACCATGAGATACGTAGGAGTAAGATCACAATCTTGTCAAGCACATTAATAAAAAATCTCTTTTTTCCTTATCTTTTTTAAGCACACATTTATTTTAAAAATAATTGATATCGTATGTTTAAGATAATATTAATTTTGTACAATTAATTATTAGTAACTGTTTTTTAACGAATGTCGTAAGGTGTTTATATCTTCACTATGCATAATCGACTCCCAAACTCTAAATTTGGTTTCAAATACTTTTTTTTAAGGATTTTCCAATATTTTCCCTTGAAATAAACTTTAGTGGTCACTCTATTAAATTCGAAAAACACTAAAAAAATTAGACCGCAACAGATTGAATACTTAACTTTACAGCTGATGCAAGATTAAATCTCAATAATTCTTGACAAAAGGAGTGCTAGCAACACACTCTCAAACACACATATTATTACACACTCTCTTCTATTGGTTGAAATTCACACAAATCCCACAAAATTATGTGAATCATATCTAAATATGATGGGATCCATGTAAATTTTAATCAATAAAAAATAATAGATTAAAAAATGTGTTTTAAAGAATATATTATTAGTAATATTCTCATAACAACAATTATACAATTGTTTGAATAAGTTACAATAAACATAACTTTTGAGATTCTTTTATCTCTTTATGGCTTGTTTGATATAAATAATATGAAAGAGACATGATATAAAAAGACAAACGGAATAAAAATAAATATTGGAAACAATAAAACTCTCCATCGTATTAGGTGTTTAGATTAAAGAATCTTCCTAACAAATATTTTAAATACACTTTTAAGAAATTTACAAATATAAATTTACAATTGTAAAAAAAAAATATTAACAATGTTGTAAGGAGATTTAATAATCCAAATATAAATACTTTATTTAAATTATATATTGAAAATTATGTATTTAATTTTTAAAAATTTAATTTTTATTTTTTATATATATAATTTTCAATACACATTCAAATAAAAATTTTATATTTGAATTCTTAACACTTATCCAAACATTTGTTAACATTTCTATGGATTATTCAATCAATAATTTATGAGTTTCTTTTAGCAGATCGATATCTCCATCACATTTTCAATAAATGCTCGATACATTATATTGTTTTTATGACTTTACAATACACAAGCAATTTCAAGTTAACGAAATATTTTATAATCAAACAACTTGTCTTTTTCTTAAGCAATTGCAACCATTTCTCAGTAACAATTTGTCTTTTTTTTAATCAAACAATTTGACGTTTACATTTCGATCGATTAGATAAGTTTTATATGCATTTTAAATTCATGTTAGATTGAAGTGTGTTTATTATGCATATAAAATATTAAATATAACGTAACACGGAATGACGTAGGGGGTGGCCGCAGCCCCTCCCAAATTTATAATTACATACTATATTATTTATAAACTAGTTTGATTGCACTAATAATATATATGGTTGATATTAAGAATAAAATTTAATTTAATTTTTATGTATGATCAATATCAATGCCTTTTTTCAGTAATATTATTCGAATATAATATATCACAAATGCAATATTGTATATTAGTATATTAATACAAAATATAATTCTTAATATTTTACACAGTATTGTATTTATGTCTTATTATCTGTTAAATTTTATATTTCAATAATATTATTCTCTTTTTTATAAGATATATTTTATTTATAATTTGGTCAACACAAATTGATTTATTTGATTCATATTATAGACCAAATACATCAATATATGTTGATCAAATTATAATCTAAATGTCTATTATAAAAAATTTGAAGGAAATTATTCACACAAAAAATTACAAAAACAACTACTATAATTAAAAAATAAACTAAAGTTTTTAACCTAAATTTCAACTCTATGAGTTGTGAATTTTATATAGAAATATAAAAATCAAATTAAATTATCCTATGATTCTAAAAAATAAACCAAAACTAATTAAATTAGTTTGATATTTTTTTATGAGTTTGAGTTCAAGTTGAACTAAATCAATAAATTTCACCTTTATTTATTTGAGATATAGTTTCACGTTTTTAAAATAAATCGCATAACATTCAAACCAAACCATTATCTTTTATCAACAATATATTAATATTAATATCTTAAACAATCTGGTATGTTTAAATGTATTTTAATAAATGTATATTTATATTATTTTTTATATTTGTAGTTAAGAAAATTGTATTAATAGTGTAAAAATTTGGATTTAATTTGTATGCATCGACGATGTAAATATATTTACACGATCAATTAATCATAATCGTCAGATTAATAAAATAATTTGACTTTTATCATAATTACTTTTTAAATCATATTAATGGATGATTGCGATATATTAACAGTGTAAAGAAATTTACAGTGATAAAACATAATAATTAAACTCTAAATATTTTAGTGTTTGAAAAATTAAATTAAATTTTAGAAACAATTTTTTATTATTAAAATTGTCAACCAAAATATAATCTACTATCTCTAACTAATAAACATTAAAAATTTCATCATTAATATATTTTTGTAAATTTACAATTTAAAATTTTTATATATAATATAATATTATATTTTTTAATTTATCCATTAAAATTTTAAAAATCCATTTCAAACTCCACTACTAGATATATAATAGTTTTACAAAAATGTTTAATTAAATATCACTATTTAAATATATCGCTACATGAGTTTTTAAAATTGCATATACGTAAATCTAATTGATGATATATAATTTTTTTAATAAGTGATATATATGTAAAACTACTTTAAATTTGTCATTACATGCAAATTGAATTTTTAAATAACATATTTTTATTACGATTGAATTTTATAAAGCATTTAATAATAACTTTCTATCGCATGCGGTTTGATTAATTTATGAATCAATCCCCAAATATATTTAATAAATATTTTTTTATTTTATTAAATTATTTTTATTAAATGTTGATGTAATGGTTACTATTATAAAACATACAAAATAAAATATAATAATTAGGTAGAGAAGTATATATTATTAATTATACAATACAAATGAACAAGTAATCAATATCAAATTAAAAGTTGAAAATACCAACCTTTGACTTTTACTTATGTTTCAAGACATATGAAATAATATATAATATAATACAATATAGGCTAAATTACATCCGTGTCTCTTAACTTAATTTCAAGTAACGTTTTAGTCTTTTATCTTTTTTTTTTTTTAACTTGGTCCTTTATTTTAATTTTAAGTGACAATTTGATATTTTATGTTTTAAAATTTCAACAATGTTATTCTTTTTTAAACAAAAATTCAAAAAAAAATTAAAACAAAACTCATAAAATTAATTATATTCTTCAATATAATACAAATTTCATCAAATTTGTAACGCAAATCTTCAAATAAACCCATATTTTCATACTTTAATTGATATTGTTAGGAATAAAGGACTAAATCGAAAAAAAAAAAAAAAAAAAAAAGATAAATAACTAAAACGTTAACTGAAATTAAGTTAAGGGATCAAAGGTGATATTTAGCCTACAATATACTACTATAATACAATATTCTCCGTTTGTTCGTTTTTAATTTTTTTCTTTCTATTTATGCATATTAAGACATTGAATAAAATAATATTGTTCCTTTTTAATTTTTTTCTTTCTATTTATGCATATTAAGACAATGAATAAAATATATTATTTTTTATGTTATCATTTATTTATTTTTCCATAAGATCTTTAATCATTTATCGTATCTCGTGTCATATATTTTTCTTTCTTCCATAAACAATTAAAAATATTATTAACAAATCAATTAATGATATATTAAACTTTGAAAATTATACTTAAATAAGAACAAAATTTTCCTTTAAACAGAACAATTAAAAAATAATGGAGGGAGAATACGGAAAGTGTGGGGAACCTTGGGGACCACGTTGCATTTTTCTTGTTAAAAAGCGAACTCAAAAACTCTGTTTCACAAGCTTCTCAATCAAAGAAGAGTGAATTTTCTTTATTCATTTCTCCGAATCACATTGTTAAGGTATTCTCATTCTTATTACTAAATTATATTTTCTTTTTCTCACGCATTCTATGTCTAATCATTCTTATTACAACCCATAGTGAATGTAATTGGTGAGTTTGCAAATTTGAATCACTTGCATTTTATCATCTTTGATGCTTTACCTTATACTGCGGATCACAATATAATGTCCTACACTTATTGTAATATCCTAACTAAATCGAATAGTAAGGGTTGCTCCCCACTTATAATCATTGTTCAGGTCATGTAATTATTAGATGTGGGACTCTCACCCAGGGTCGTTAAAATGGTAAGTTAATTTGTGGAATCGTTCGAGTTGACTTTGAAACAAACTCGGTAAAACTTGGGTAAACTCACAGAATTTTTATCAGAGTTTTTTATTTTGTTTTTCATCTTAGTTTTCACATTTAGTTTATTTTCTTCTTCTTTGAGTTTCGAAAAATTGTTTTGAAACAAAAGATATTATTGGGTTGAGTCCCCACTAGATCACTCTCTTTAAAATATTTCGCGGCACAACCCATAATTGTGTAAGATAGACTCTTAACCCACACTGTCCCAGATAAAACGGTACAATTACACTATCTATGGCTGTTAAGGCCAATCAATAAATTTTGAAGATGAAGCCACAAAAAACTCACGAGAAGAAGTGGAACCAAAAGGAGGACATGGTCAATATAAAAAATAAAAAAACGTCATAATTTTTTTTTAAGATTTTAAAAAATAATACACCACATAATCCAAGACTCGACTCAGCCAGACAGATGTCGCACGTGTTGGGGATACGTAGGACTTCTTCATTTTGTCAATTCAAACAACACCTCTAAATTTCAACACTTAGTGTTTAAGTGCTAACAATTTTGTTCATGTTAGTTTTTTTCTTTATAATTATGTTAGGAATTTTGAGTTATTGATGCATTTATTATATTATATAAATATATAATTATATATATGTCATGTATACATTATTTTTAATATCATTCCGCTGTGAAGAAAACTCGTACGAGTCTAGGAATTAAGATTACAGTCGATTTCACATAGGCAAAACGAGTTTGCTTAAACACTGCTTTTAAACGACTTTGCTCTCAGCAATGCAAGGTTGATGTTCTGATCATATATGATACAATAGATTTGCTTCATTAACATTGTCCTTTTTCATGTACCAGGTGGTTTTGTAGGTAATCATGGATTCAAATGATGCAAATGTGGATGGTACAGAAAAACAAATTCCAGAAGGGAAAAAAGCAGTTGGAGAAAGAGATGTGATTAGCACATTACATGAGAGCATTCTTGGTCACATCCTATCTTTCCTTCCAATCACAGAGGCGGTTCGCACGAGTGTCTTATCAAGAAGGTGGATTGATGTTTGGACATGGATAACCAGTCTACAGTTTGATGATAATTTGATTTATTCTGAGAAGAAGATGGAAAAAGATCAGTTTGAAAATTTTGTAGAAAAAGTGTTTCTTCACTTTACTAATTCAAGCATAAAAAGTTTCTCTCTTTTGTTAACTTGTTATCAATATGACGCATCCCTGATAAATGCATGGATCTCTTTTATCTTGGAACGAAGAGTTCAGAAGCTTCATATTCAGTATGTGGATAAAGTTTTCCTTTCTTCAAATTCACTCTTTAGCTGCAATTCTCTAGTAGAATTGGTTCTTCAAGGGAGATGTAATCTTAGTTTTCCTACATCTGTTTGTCTTCCAAATCTTCAAAACATTAGCATTTATGGGATTAAGTTAGTGAGTGATTCCTCTAATTATTCAAAAGATATAACTCTTAGTTTCCCAGTTCTCAAAGTGTTTGAAGCTAGAGGGTGTGAGTGGTCAACCATGCACAACATTAGTTTACAAGTACCTCTTCTTGAGAGGTTTTCCTTAACAATATGGAACCATCATTCAAATGAATCATATAAAGATTCCATCAAGGTTAATAGTCTGCAACTAACCGATTTCTATTATGAGGGTGATCTCGAACAAGACATCATTCTAAATGATTTGTCATCGATTCATAATGCTTCTGTTGTGCTTGTTATTGATGAAGACAAAAAGGACAGAATAAAAAAAGTTGGGTTTCAAACACATATGCTTCTTAGGCAAATCTGTGAAGTGGAACGACTGAAATTATTGTTTTACAAGGTATGATTGGCTTTCATGCTACATGAATGATAATAGTATTGCATAACAAAAACTTGTTTTGTGATAATGTAGCTATGTGTGTTTTCAAAATGCTTTTCCTACTCTTGGATGCAGGTGTAAACCTGTAAAATATATACTAATTTAATTGAATGGATATTAGATCAAGTTTGAAAATCATGTATTCATGACTAATGTACTCAGTTAAAGGTTTTAAAATAAGGTACACAATTGCGATCGGTGCTGCTACATCAAGATTTTTTATGTATCTTTGCTTTAAGGTGATTGCGACTGAGGCTACATTAGTGGAACTTGATTGTAATTATTTGCAATATCAAGAATCGCAACGCAACTGCAATTTAAAACCTTGATCACTTCTGTTTTGTCTATTTCTCTAGGACAACTCAACTCATTGACTTTTGTTAAGCTCATTCCTTTGCTACAAAGGTTTATATAATCTAGACATATAAACTTTAATATTGGATGTTTTACTAATTAGGTTCATATAATCTAAAAAAGTAACACTTATTTTCGCCTTCGATCCTATTTTCCATCTAGAATGCAAATTGAAAAAGAAACTCAAAATTTAAATAAGTTTGTCCTTGTCCTACAGGTTTTAAGGCATGCTAATGATATTTTCACCAATCTGCCTACCTTTAAAAGGTTGACTTATCTGCATTTAAATGAGGTCACTGGTGAAGCTTTGTTGCAGTTACTCCACAATTCACCAATTCTTCATACTCTTGGTTTACTTAATGTAAGTTTAGGTACTCTTGCTTTTATTATATGTATATATTATAAAATAATTTAAATGCTAGATAACTCATGATTCACCAAAATTTCAGGGAGTATCAGATTTAAATAAAGATGTCTTAACTTCTGCAATGGTGCCTAAATGCTTTTTGTCAAGCTTCAAAGTGTTTCAGTTTAAAGGTTTTAATGCAAACGAGCATGATCTTTCTCTAGTAAAATTTGTGATGGAAAATGCAGCAATCATGGAGAAGATGACCATATATCTTGCTTTTTGGTTGCGATATACAGATATAAACAAGGAAAGAGTTAAAGAGGAGATATTGTCCTTACCAAAGTGTTCTAGCTTTTGCATTACAGAAATTTCTGATATTAGTAGTTCCTGAAGATTTCCCAATAGAATTATCTGTTTAAGGTATCTAGTTTTAGTGTATTGCTTTACTACATTATAACAAAGCAAAATATAAGAGGTTTCTATTAGAATATAATTTATAATGTTACCGTATCTTGTTTAATATTGAAATGATAAGTTTACTAATAATTGAATTGTATTTTGTTGAAAATGGTACGTAGTTCTAGGGGTAGCAACTCTCTAATCTTGAATCATAATAGAAATGTATTCTAGTTGATCTGCACTTGGGGACGAAAGTACAATTGGTCTAACTTCATGATCAAACATATACACTTATGTCATGTCAGACGCTACACATCATGCAATTCAAATTCTAATTGAGACAATATATAACTTTGTATCAGTATTCTTACTTCTAAGCATTTTAAATTCTTCAATGAACCTAGCTATTGATAGGGTATATTTGATTGGAGAGATACATTTGACGTAAGTTGTTTTCACCAAAACGAGAGAAGTATTGTTATGAGTAGTATCGAATGCCGATATTCTTAAGATATGTATCTTACGAGTATCATAATAATTTTTCTAAAATATTTTATGATATGTTACAAATACAATATAATACTGCGAGATTTGACTTTAATGAGAGAGGATATTAAAATATGCATGGGATACATACACAATTTTTTAAAAGTTAAAATAATTACATTTTACAATTATAGATTAAAATAAAAGTTCAAACACATCTTTTAATACAATTTTAATATTAGATTTTACATTGCGAGTATTTTTACAAACAAACTCTAAGAAAACTCTAAATTTGTGTTTTGACCACAAGCATTACTTTTTGTAAATTGGGATCATTTTAATTATATATCAACGATGTGATCAATTTTTTTTTTTTAAATATTCAACATGTATATAACTTTATTTTATAAAAAAATTTGTTTAAATTATCTAAGTCGCATCCTATTCTAAATTTCAAAAAAAAATCGTATCAACATATTTTACTGTATTTCACTTGTAATTGTATCCTAGAATCATATATCGCCAAATTAGCATATTGCTATTTGTGATGCTAGCTAACTGTTTATCAGACTAATTTGGATATTCCTAAATTCTTTTTTGTAATGCAAGAAATTAGGCTCTCTGACTTTGGAGAAATAAAAATTAGGAATCCAGAAAGTATTTTATTTAGCACCAGTCACATTTAATAAAAGGAATTTGGTTAAGCTGTCAAAACTAGCATAACTTACAATAATGTATCTTCACATATTCTACACACTCTTGGAAAAAAAACTACATAGTTGATAGGACAATGTTTTGAATCTTCTCTGCAAATTGAAATTATATATCATTTTTCCATATTACTCTAAGCATAGTTGTGACATCAATTTTCATTTGTCACACTATTGACTTTAGAGGCTCTCTCCTTTCATGTCTTTTGAAAACAGACTCTTTAGAGAAATAGTAATGTTTGCATATTGCTCATACCAAACTATATTCATTTGTTTCTACAGGAAACAATTATAGGAAGCAGATTAACCAAATTTCATCAACCTGAAAATTTATCATATAATCATAAAACATTATACATCAATTATCGAGAGTTATTTTCCATTTAGATTCTTACCTTTGCCTTTGTATCTTTCGAGAACTGAGAAACATATATTCATGATATATATCTCATGTAGATATATTATAATTTGTATCTATAATTACATCCAGTTGAGCCCTTTTTGCTATTAACCATAGTTAGTCATTGGATAAACTTTGCTTAAATAAATTCATTGTGATCACCAGTTTTTTTTTTTTGTTGCTATTTTCACATATTCAACTATTACTAGCCGTTCATATGAAATATTAAGAGTCAGACATTGTTTGAGGACAAGTAAAAGTTAAGTGTGGGGAATTAATAAATCTATTTTTATATAAGATGATATACACCTTCTATTTTATCTTATTTTATAATTTTGATTCAAGTTTATTTTAATTTGCTTTTGTATTTGCATATTTAATCTTGAAAAAAATAAAAGAATGCAAATTAAAAAAATCTTCTGCAAAAAGGCCAAATTCAAAGTCTCGAAATATTATGAAAGCTCCACATATATATATATAAAATTCCTTTATAATAAAAGAGGAAAGATGACAAAAGAATATATATATAATTAATATAAATGTTATATTATATTATGTTAAATTATATTATATTTATATTTGTTATAAGTATGCTATAATTTGGGCGAGAGTTGACAACACATCAAAGCCTAATCCTAGCAAATTTATATTGATGGTGGAGCAAAGCTAGTGATAGGCTAACCATCTCAACATATAAAATGGGAAGTTGTTATCTGAGACAATAAAATAGGAGGATCATATGAAAAGGGTATATAACAAATTAAAACGGGGTTGGAATTTAGACTTCAATAAATCCTAAAAACAAATTTAAGTGAAGAGTTTTTTTTTTTGTTGTTGAAGTTTTTGGAGTTGGAACAAGGTGTCTTAAATTTTGAAATAAAAATTTATATTTTTTTTTTTGGAGTTTTACGTCTTCTTTCTTAATTATATTATTTATTTCATTTATTATATGTAGTAATTAAGCCATCTTCCAGGTTCTTTCGTGAATTTTATTATTGAAATGCCTATTTATTATGTCTTAGTAGCAATTCTAGTTTTAGGTTGAATTCTTATTATTTATCTCACTTAAATTATCTTATTGTTTTATTTTCGTATTTGAGATGACCAACCTTTGCATGCTTTAATCAACCAATTGACCATGGATCAACTACAATTAATTGGTAGATCCATAAGATAATTGAGATTACGATTATTGTACAATGAATCATAGATACTAATCTTTAAATTATTCAACCTCTTGTACATTCTCTATGGTTTCTCTAAATTATATTCTTTGTATGATCAATCAAATAATTAATTTAGGAAAAAGAATATTACATTTAATGATCAAACCTTGTCAAAAGTTTTAGAAGAGGGATTGATAATTGAAAAAACAAACAAGAATTCATATAAAACTAAGAATTGAGGTATCCAAATTACAATTGAAACCATGATAGTAGGTCTTGTCTCCTTTGAATTCCAATTTATGTTGTTATTCTCATTTTAATTCTTTCATTTTTTGTTACCTTGAATTGATCATAATCATTAGTTTAAATAATATAAAATCTTAATTAATTTGATAATTGTTAAATGAATCCATGTGGATACAATAATCTTATATACTATTTGACAAATTCGTACACTTGTGGATTTGGTGCAAAAAGTTTTTGCTAATTAAGATACTACTACTATAGCATAATGCCTTTCAAACTCAAGAACACAAGAGCGACCTATAAGTGAATAATGAATAAAGTTTTCAAAGACCAAATTGAGAACATGATCGAAGTATATATGGACAACATGGTCGTGAAATAGGAGGAAGAAAAGTGCACATTTGGGGTACAAGCAAGGAATTTTCCCAATTTCTACCTCATTGAAAGAGGAATAGAAGCAAACCGGAATAAAAGTAAAGCATCCATGAAAATTGTGACTTCCGAAAGTGCTTAGTGAAATGTTGGCGACCTTATCTAGATTCGTCGCAAAATTCGCTTAACATGCATTGTCGCTCTACAAACTCCTCAAGAAAGAAGCATACTTTAGTTGGTATAGCCCCGTATCTAGAAGAGGTGAATAGATACAATGATTTTTAAAACATAGATAAAATATTTTTGAAATCTTTTTTGAACTATACACTATTTGAACGATTACGTGAACTTTCAAATGATAAATGCAAACCATAGACATTGAATTAAGAAGAAGGCAAATAATAAATGGTATAATTGATTTAGTGAATCAATTTACAATTGCTTATTTGACACTTTAATATGCAAATTAGTTGATTAATCTTGAAGTAATTTTAACACCACAAGAAGATAATAAATTAAATAATATGTATATTAGCACTAAGTGATAAATTCACAAGATAATTTGTGAGTTCTTACTTAACAATCTACAAAAAATCAAAAGTGTTATGATTATTTGTGGATGTCTGTTTTTCCTAAACTTTTATATTTCATAGTTGGCCTATAACTCCTATGATTAAATGTCTTTTATATTTTGGTAGTGCTCTTTAACTTCATATGTTAATGACACATTATATTAGACTCTTAAGATCCGTGTAGGTTATATGACTTGTGACCTATAAATAGAAGTTGTGTATAATTGTAAATTTCACACCTTAAAAAACACAATACAAAGATCACAGTGTTCTCTCTTTCTCTCATCTTCTATATCTTGCTCTCCTTTTAGTTAATTTCATAATACATTATCACCATTCTCTAACATAAACATACGAATAATGAGAAATTTTTCTAGAAGTTTAAATTTCAAGATTACTTTTTCTTCTTCTTATTCTCAATATCTTTATACAAATCTAATTTTAATTTTGTTATTATATTTATTCTCATATTTATTTTTTCAAGTCCAATATTTTTATTTCTGCATATTATTTTTCTTGAGAAATTACTTTGGATTTTTATTATTATCTTATCTTTCATTGTTTATTATTATTAAATTTTAGAAGAATTTAACATTAAAAGCATCACAGAAGGATTGATAAAAAAAATAATTTTTCTTGATCATTGTTTGTGAAGATCATATGTGATATAGTTTCTCAGGAACTAAAAACTTAAAATTAAAGCAGACCTAAATGATTGCTCTAAGAGTGAATTGTTCTTGATAATTGTTGATCTAGATTATTGTGATATAGTTCTTGAAGAACTAATATTCAAGCATCCTTGTAGGATTGCTCAAAATATACCATTTTCTTGGGCATAATGAGAATTTTGGAATAGTTCTGGAAGAACTAATAATTTAATATCAAACATCCTTGTAGGAAAAATATGCGATTTTCCATGGTTATGAAGAACTACACATTTAGACCATGATAAAAAATGCATGCATATATTTTTATGTCACTCAAATATGCTTCTGAAGTAGCAAAATTGAGAAAGACTTTCAAGAATATTGAGTGATTGATCAAGAATTGTCATTGAACAAATGATAAATTATTGAACAAAAATATGAAGGCCACATGATAGATTATATAACAAATGTTGTAGTTGTCACGACGCAAAAACTGAACGTCGTGACCGGCAGACAAGCTATACTCCTAAACTAACAAACCTGTAAACTAACTTAACAATTATAACAATTAAATGATTCTAAATAACCATTTCTAAAAATATATAATTTTTCTCGAGATTTCGACAAAATATCCTTTGTAACTTCAACGTTTCCAAATTTATAAAATCAAGTTTAAAACTTTTAACTCAGTCATAACCCAAAGAGAAAAATTTAAATATTTAATACATTTCTCAAAAGACTTCTTAGACTCAAAATAGCTACAAAATACATCACGATTCAATAAACTTTACAAAAGGACCCTCAATCAAAGAGGCATACCAAAACAAATGATTGAGACTTGAATATACTAATAGCTTGCTACTCAGTTGCCTATGAATCTGAAAAAATGAACAACATGAAAGGGTAAGTCATAAAGACTTAGTGAGGAGACAACAACCACCACCAACTAGAAGGAAAAACACAAAAACATGAACAATTGCTTTACAATCTTGTGGAAATTATGATAAACAATGATATCTAAAATATAGATAATTCTCATGTAAAACATACACATGATAGAATTATTAAACTTATAACTTAGCCGTTCAGGTAAAAATATTTAAAATGCAATTTATACAGAAGTGAAATCAAAATGAACAACCTCTCCTCCCAAGGATGACATCTCTCATAGGGGCAACTCTATCTAACAGTTAACTATCCTCAATCAAAACGGTAAAACTACATGCACCTACCTCCATTAATGATTTCATAATTTTAACCATCATTTCCAAAACACGTTTAAAAATCATTTCTCGTTTCATCATAACTCATGGAAAACATATTTAACTATATAACGATTCAATATTCAAATACTTTATAAGTCATAAATAAATCAAACTATTAACATATTATATAACAAATACCATGAAAATAATTAAAGGATGAAATCGAGATAATTTCAAAGGTTGTGTTTCCCCAATTTTTTGAATAAATATTTAACATAGAAAATGATTAAAATAATAATTATAGCAAAATAAAAATATGTGACAATGATTGTCGTCTACTAACAACTATGGAGAATCATCTAAGTTTGTTGTTCAATATCTTTCAAAGTAGTAGGCAAGACCTCAGCTAAAAGATCTGAGTATCAAAAATATTTTCAAGATGTTAGAAAAATTATTCTAAAGTTTAGCTAACTATAGGAAACAATAAAAATCCTTTAAATCTACTCTAAACACAAATAAGATTTTTTTAACAAAACCACATTTTTTTTCTAGAGATTTTTATTAGCATTAAACTTGTGTATTTACCTCAAAGACTCTCAATAAACAAATTTCAAGAAACAGATACATTTCTCATTCCTTAGAGCACAAACCCTAACCCAAAATCTTAACCAAAAACATTTGTAGGAGTATAAGAAGTTGTGCTTTTGGAGATGTTAAATTCATTTTAAGGATTGATGGTTTAGGAATGAAATTTGTGTTTTGGAGTGAGAAGAAGAAAGGAGAAAAAAAAAGAGAAAAAAAAAATGAGGCAGGTCGATGTTGGTGTAGCCAAGAGGGAGAAGAAGAAGGAGGGAAAAGGTGAGGTGGAAGAATGAAGTGGAGTTGGTTTGTTTTATGTATTTATTTATTATCATTATTATTAATTACTTAAAAAAATTATAAATGGAACAAAGCGTTTCAATCTCCTCCCCTTATAAAACTTCATCCTCGAATTTATTTAATTTTTTATTTATTTATTAAATACTATTAACCTTGAGTTTCAAAATAAATGTGGATACTTTGTACGAATGACTTCTTCAGGTTCCCAAGTAGTTTCTTCACCGGATGGACCATGCCAAAGAAATTTTATCGAAACGATATCTTTTAAGCGTAAATGTCTTACTTGACGATCTAATATAGTTACCGGGTGCTCAACTTATAATAGACTATCATCTAACTGCACATATTCATGACTAATCACATGAGAAGGATCATGAAGATACTTCTGAAGCATCGAAATATGAAAGATCGGATGAACTCCTGAGATCTGGTGGAAGTGCCAAACAGTACGTTACCGGTCTAACCCTCTCTAAAACTTCAAATGCTCTAATGAACTTTGGACTTATTTTTTCCTATTTACCAAATTGCAAAACCAGTTTCATTGGTGAAACACGTAGGAATACATGTTATCCCACTAAAAACTCCAAAGGACGACGCTTCTTATCAGAATACGATTTTTGTCTACTTTGAGTTGTCACTAAGCGATCTCAGATCAATTTAACCTTTTCAATGGCATCTTGAATCAACTCTGTACTGGTAAGTTTAGCTTTTCCAACTTCAAACCATCATATCGGAGACCTACACCGTCTTCCATACAAAGCCTCAAACGGAGCCATCTGAATACTAGATTGATAACTATTATTGTATGCAAATTCCATCAAGGGCAAATGTTGATCCCAACTATCTCCAAGATCCAGAACACTAGCATGAATCATATCTTCTAATATTTGCATAGTCCTTTCAGACTATCCATCTGTTTGAGGATGAAAAGTTTTGCTAAGCTTTAAACGAGTTTCTAATGAAGTTTTGAGCGACTTCTAAAATTGAGCAGTAAATTGGGTCCTACGGTCAGAAATAATAGACACTAATACACCATGCAAATAGACAATTTCGTCTAAATAAAGTATAGCATATTGGGATGCAGTATAAGTAGTCTTCACATGCAAGAAATGTGCAAATTTTGTCAACCGATCTATAATCCCCCACACCAAGCCATACCCTTTTGGGTTCGTGGCAAACATGTGACAAAATCCATAGTGATGTCTTCCCACTACCATTCAAGTATTTCAACAAGTTGAAGTAACCCCGTAGGCTTTTGGTGCTCAACCTTTACTTGTTGACACACTAAGCACTTAGAGACAAAATCTACTACGTCTCTCTTCATCCCTTCCCACCAATTCAATTATCTCAAGTCTTGATACATCTAATTAGAACATAGGTGAATAGTATAAGAAGAATGATGAGCCTCCTCTAAAACATTCCTCCTTAAGCCACCAATATTTGGACCACACAATCAAGACTTCGACCTCATCACACCATTAGAATCAACTGAAAAGTCTTAAATTTTACCATTTTGAACATTATTTACCATATTCACCAAGTATGAGTCTTGACTTTGACCTTCCTTGATATCATCAACTATGGTTGGACGAATTTGTACATGGGCTAAAAATAACCTCGAATGATCAAGTTCAAATTGAATTCCACTTTCAACAATTTCTTAAAATTCTTTAACTACTGGCCTTTTTACTACTGCTATATGAGTGAGACTACACATGGATTTCCTACTCAAAGCATCTACAACAACATCTGCCTTTCCTGGGTGGTATAAGATTTTCCAATCATAATCTTTCAAGAGTTCCATCCATCTTCTTTGTCTTAAATTTAAATCTCTTTGTTGTATAAATCTCGCAAGTTTCACCATATAGATAGTGCCTCTAAATCTTAAGAGCGAAAATCACTGCAGTCATTTCCAAATCATGTTTGGGATAGTTTACCTCATGCCTCTTGAGTTATCTAGATGCATGTGCAATAACCTTACCTTGTTGCATAAGTACACAACTGAGACCAACTCTAGATGTATCACAATAAACTGCATGAATTTCACCACACAGGGGTAATTTCAAAATAGGTGTTTGCGTCAAATACTACTTTAATTTTTGAAAGTTTGCCTCACATGCATCAGTCCATCGAAACTCAACTTTCTTCTAGGTCAACCTAGTCAATGAAGATGCGATTTTTGAGAAATTCTTCACAAAACGTCGATAATAACTAGTTAAACCAAGAAAACTTTGAATCTCTTTTATTGTGGTATGTCTAGGTCAATTTTGCACTGCTTCCACCTTACTTGAATCAACACTTATTCCATTCTTAGACATAACATGACCAAAAAATGTCACAATGTCCAACCAAAACTCATAGTTAGTGAATTTAGCGTATATTTGCTTATCTCTTAAAGTTTGCAAAACCAACCTCAATTATCGCTCGTGTTCTTCTTTACTCTTGAAATAAACAAGGATATCATCAATAAACACAATCATGAATTGATCCAAGAAGGGTTTAAAAACTCGATTCATCAAATCCATAAAAGTTGTTAGGGCTTTAGTAAGCTCAAAAGACATAACCATAAATTCATAATGTTCATAACACGTGAGAAAAACTATCTTTGTTATATCATCCCTCTTAATATTCAATTGGTGATATCCCGACCGTAAATCAATCTTAGAAAAAATTTGAGCTCCTTGAAGTTGATCAAACAACACATCAATGTGTGGTAAAGGATATTTATTCTTTGCAGTTACTTTATTCAATTGTTTATAGACTACACACAACCGCATGAATCTATCTTTCTTCTTTACAAATAATATTGGTGCTCCCCAATGAGAAGAACCTTAGAGAATAAAACCTTTATCAAGAAGAACTTGAAGTTGCTATTTGAACTCCTTAAATTCTATTGGGGCCATATGATAAGTGTAACACCCAATTTTTTAACAGCGCGAGTTCATTTTTTTTAAACAAGTTAATAAAACAATACGTCGTAACACAAAATGACAAGAGTCATAAATAATTACATCATATATATACCAACAACCTAAGATAGTGTTTGCGACAATAATCCAAAGTATACAAATAGAAAGTACACTATGGCTATGTGAAAAAAATGGAATATGGACCCACCAAAAAGTCAACTGTCAAGATATATTAAAGATATAGTCATCCCGACACAAAATAAATACAATCACCAAAAGAAAGACACTAAGGCCCTATACAACAAAAATAACTAATCTGATCATCCACTAACAACTACAGTAACAAGGATGACCTTCACACACTACTCAAGTTCCTTCTAATGCAGTATCTCTCATCGAAGTAACTTCCTCCTTTTCATAAGCCATAGAGAGATCAGTCTCCTCAGAGGTCAGGTCCACCCATGAGATATGTGGCTTCGATGGCGTTGAAACCTCATAACAACTCACTACCTCGGTGATAGTTAGTAGGGAATCATTCACCAGAAGTGGAAGCTCTAGCTCGACCCGCCTAGACGGTCCTACAATATCTCCTCCCGCTGGAATCGACCCCTTATCTTTCCCGCCAGTCCTCGGTCCAACCATTGTATCCCCAACTCCTACAGTGGCCTTCGTCTCAACTCTAATTGAGGCATCCTCTGCATCTTCCCATGCTTCATTCACCCCGAGCACCAATCCTTAGGGTACTGAATAGTCGAACCTCTCGTGAGTGAGCTCCACGAGATATATTGCCCCAGCTCTCCTAATTGTCCTCATTATCCTCCCTGTATAAGTAGCCCTGCTTGAGATGGGGTCGTATATCCAAGCAGTCGACGAATGTCGGTTAGAGAAGTTTAACGATGGTTCCATCATCAAGGTAACAATCGGTGGAACGAACTCGGGTATCATATAAGGGCAAAACCCAATTTCCACAATAATGTAAAGGGTCACCAACTGAAAATATCATTTAATAATTATATCATAAAAACAAACAATAATCATTTAGCAATTAGGACATGATAACAATAATATGTCAGTGCATATGATTCCAAAATTTCTAAACCCTCCTCATGGGGCGTAAATCATAAATGTATCGTCTCTCACAGACCAATACTAATTACCGAGGTGCCACCTATCACAAATCAACACGATTTACTAGAGTGCAATCTATCACAGACCTATACGACAAAAAAAATCCTTGTAAGGATAAGATGGATCAATCAACTCATGTAACCATCATGTGGCTCATCACGGTCACCATTAACATTGTGGTCCATCACGGTCACCACTAACACGGGTATCATATAAGGGCAAAACCCAATTTCCACAATAATGTAAAGGGTCACCAACCGAAAATATCATTTAATAATTATATCATATAAACAAACAATAATCATTTAGCAATTAGGACATGATAACAATAATATGTCAGTGCATATGATTCCAAAATTTCTAAACCCTCCTCATGGGGCGTAAATCATAAATGTATCATCTCTCACAGACCAATACTAATTACCGAGGTGCCACCTATCACAAATCAACACGATTTACTAGAGTGCAATCTTCATCAAATCCATAAAAGTTGTTAGGGCTTTAGTAAGCTCAAAAGACATAACCATAAATTCATAATGTTCATAACACGTGAGAAAAACTATCTTTGTTATATCATCCCTCTTAATATTCAATTGGTGATATCCCGACCGTAAATCAATCTTAGAAAAAATTTGAGCTCCTTGAAGTTGATCAAACAACACATCAATGTGTGGTAAAGGATATTTATTCTTTGCAGTTACTTTATTCAATTGTTTATAGACTACACACAACCGCATGAATCTATCTTTCTTCTTTACAAATAATATTGGTGCTCCCCAATGAGAAGAACCTTAGAGAATAAAACCTTTATCAAGAAGAACTTGAAGTTGCTATTTGAACTCCTTAAATTCTATTGGGGCCATATGATAAGTGTAACACCCAATTTTTTAACAGCGCGAGTTCATTTTTTTTAAACAAGTTAATAAAACAATACGTCGTAACACAAAATGACAAGAGTCATAAATAATTACATCATATATATACCAACAACCTAAGATAGTGTTTGCGACAATAATCCAAAGTATACAAATAGAAAGTACACTATGGCTATGTGAAAAAAATGGAATATGGACCCACCAAAAAGTCAACTGTCAAGATATATTAAAGATATAGTCATCCCGACACAAAATAAATACAATCACCAAAAGAAAGACACTAAGGCCCTATACAACAAAAATAACTAATCTGATCATCCACTAACAACTACAGTAACAAGGATGACCTTCACACACTACTCAAGTTCCTTCTAATGCAGTATCTCTCATCGAAGTAACTTCCTCCTTTTCATAAGCCATAGAGAGATCAGTCTCCTCAGAGGTCAGGTCCACCCATGAGATATGTGGCTTCGATGGCGTTGAAACCTCATAACAACTCACTACCTCGGTGATAGTTAGTAGGGAATCATTCACCAGAAGTGGAAGCTCTAGCTCGACCCGCCTAGACGGTCCTACAATATCTCCTCCCGCTGGAATCGACCCCTTATCTTTCCCGCCAGTCCTCGGTCCAACCATTGTATCCCCAACTCCTACAGTGGCCTTCGTCTCAACTCTAATTGAGGCATCCTCTGCATCTTCCCATGCTTCATTCACCCCGAGCACCAATCCTTAGGGTACTGAATAGTCGAACCTCTCGTGAGTGAGCTCCACGAGATATATTGCCCCAGCTCTCCTAATTGTCCTCATTATCCTCCCTGTATAAGTAGCCCTGCTTGAGATGGGGTCGTATATCCAAGCAGTCGACGAATGTCGGTTAGAGAAGTTTAACGATGGTTCCATCATCAAGGTAACAATCGGTGGAACGAACTCGGGTATCATATAAGGGCAAAACCCAATTTCCACAATAATGTAAAGGGTCACCAACCGAAAATATCATTTAATAATTATATCATAAAAACAAACAATAATCATTTAGCAATTAGGACATGATAACAATAATATGTCAGTGCATATGATTCCAAAATTTCTAAACCCTCCTCATGGGGCGTAAATCATAAATGTATCGTCTCTCACAGACCAATACTAATTACCGAGGTGCCACCTATCACAAATCAACACGATTTACTAGAGTGCAATCTATCACAGACCTATACGACAAAAAAAATCCTTGTAAGGATAAGATGGATCAATCAACTCATGTAACCATCATGTGGCTCATCACGGTCACCATTAACATTGTGGTCCATCACGGTCACCACTAACACGGGTATCATATAAGGGCAAAACCCAATTTCCACAATAATGTAAAGGGTCACCAACCGAAAATATCATTTAATAATTATATCATATAAACAAACAATAATCATTTAGCAATTAGGACATGATAACAATAATATGTCAGTGCATATGATTCCAAAATTTCTAAACCCTCCTCATGGGGCGTAAATCATAAATGTATCATCTCTCACAGACCAATACTAATTACCGAGGTGCCACCTATCACAAATCAACACGATTTACTAGAGTGCAATCTATCACAGACCTATACGACAAAAAAAATCCTTGTAAGGATAAGATGGATCAATCAACTCATGTAACCATCATGTGGCTCATCACGGTCACCATTAACATTGTGGTCCATCACGGTCACCACTAACACTATGGCCCAACACGATCACCACTAACTATGAATGCATGAGCATACTCTAACTCTTCCTCATCAATCAAACAAATGCAGCTATTAAAAGACTCCCCTTTTAATACTCATTAAACACAAATAATTTTTTAATTCTTTTTCACAGAGTATACTCAAGACATATTCTCATCAATAAATTAATAACATGTAGCAACACATATTATCATTCAATAATGCATAATCACATCAATGTTAATCATCACATATTCAGACATCAATCACACATATATGGTCCCTACGTGCAAACTAAAAATTTGGAAGGAACCGTTACCTTAATTATAGCTTTTTCAACAATTATCACTACCACAATCAAACACAACGAAAAATCTCGCTCGTGTTGACACATTCAATCAAATAGTGTTTGACTTAGTCAAATTAATCCCTGAAACTTTAACTACCTTACAAACCATTTCTTACTCCTAACCTCCTTAGAGTATATTTCACTAAAAGATCGTCTACAACGAGTAACTAATAGTATTATTAACCACAACAAACTTTCAAACATATAAAACATATTTTTAGAAATTATCATCCTTTAATTTTTCAGTGAATTCACTAACGATTATTCGAAACATTTTCAAATTATTTTTCTCAAAAATTTTCACACAACCACAAATTTATCTCAAATTTGTCGTAACTCATTTTTTTTTCTTTCAAATAACTACAAGTTTGATCCACTATATTTTTTAAAGACTAAAAGTTCAATCAAAGTATTTAACCCATAACCACATAACCACACAAAACAAATATCAATGAATGTTTTTCTAGTTTCAAAGTTCTAACTCTTTGAAATATTTTCATCATTTTCAAAATATATATTTTTCAACAAAGTTTGTATTTTAATTCATGAAACTTATAATCAAAAAGATGAATTTCTAAGTCAAGAATTTAACCTTTACTTAATAAACTTGAAACTTTTCTAAAAATTGAAAGTACACATATACAAGCTTGAAACCACAATTCACTCATTTTCCTAAAACACAAGTTCAAAGATTTGATAACCACATGTATACATTCTTACTCATCAATCATAACAATTCTTTTTAGAAAGACATAAACTAAGAAAAATCATTTTTCTTTAGTCACCACAACAACATTAATATATCAGAGTTCTCCTCACCGCTAACTCGGTGACAATTGTCTTGATTCTTTTTCGAGACTCAAGGAGCTAACTACATAAACATAAATATTTATAACAATTTGTTAACAGCTAAAATTTATCAAACCACAAGAAAATTCCAAAATTATATATTTTTCACACACCAAACTTTTAAAACCAAATTAGCTATATTATTTAGTTAAAACTAAACAAAATAAATATTTTTCAAACCACACATACACACACTCGACTATTAGAGCACAAAAATTTTGAGTTAATAAAGCACTTTAACCTTTTTCATTTTAAACCCAGTCCAAGAGTAATTAAAATAATAACATTTTTAACTCTAAACATTTTAATTTCAATCTACCTTTATGCTCAATCTATTTAACTTAGTTAAAATTTGAACTTTTTCACAACTTTAACAACTCTAAATTTTCTTGTAAAATTTCAATTTTAGTTCAAACTCTTTATTTGAAAATAACTCATTACATAACTCAAACACATAAAAAACAAAGATTAATTAATTTTTATTTTTTCAAAATACCAACAACAACAACACAAACATGTGGCTTGAGAAGGAAAAAGAGAGAGCGAAAAAACTTACAATCCAAAGCCACCACAAGCACCATCTTGTAGAGGGGAACAACTTTTATGCAACCTCTATAGAGGAAAAAACATGTATATATATATATATATATAAAAGTAAGTGTAATTTCTTCTTTTGTTTAATTTATAATTATTTTAATAAAATATGTGATATGGTTTATCGAGTTTTATTTATCGAATAAAATTTTGTGTTCTCATATTTGTATAAATGATAATCTTAGATATTTGAATGAAAGTGGAAAAAATATATTAAGTCTTTAGAATATATATTAAAATTGTTTCATTTGGTAACAAAATTTTACAAATTATGTTTGTTTATTATTGATTCGAAAGAGTTGGAACAATTGAAACATGTGTATTATTTATAAATCAGAAGTTTACAAATCTATTAAAGTTTGTTGTTGGTAAGATCGGCTGGGCCATCACGGATCTATTATGATGCGACAAATAGAATTTTTTATGTCAACATCTATTAAAGAACTAGAAGATTCTTCAATCCAATAATTTTTGTGTGTTCACAAAAAAGTGGAAAATTTGATAAAATGAATATCTCACATTTCTATAATGTATATGATGTGATTTTTGTGAATCAATACACTGATCATGTGGATCAATACACCAATCATAAACTAATTGATCATACGTGCATTTCTTGTCAACTCACAACTAGAAGTTTGTGAGGTTGCTGTGTTAACTAATTTGACTAAAGTCTTGTGTTAATTAATTAGCTAAACTTTAGAATAATTTTTCTAAAGTCTTGAGAATATTTTTGATATTCAGATTTATTAGTTGAGGTCTTGCCTACCACTCTAGGAGTTGTTGGAGAATAAACTTAGTTTATTCTTCGTAGTTGTTAGTAGACGACGATCATTATCATATATATTTATTATGTTATCATTATTATTTGACTTGTTTTCTATGTTAAAGTGTTTATTTAAAAAAAAATTGAGGAACCCAACCTTTGAATTTTTTTCAATTTTATCCTTTATTTATTTTCATGGTCTTTTTTTTATGTATAGTTGAATATGTTTTTCTAAGTTACGACGAAATGAGAAATTATTTTTAAATATATATTTTGAAAGTCGTTGTTATAATTATGGAATCGTTAACAGATGTAGGTGCACCTAGTTACATCATTTTGATTAGGGTGAGTTAACCGTTAGATAGAGACGCCCCTATGAGAGATGTCATTCTTAGGAGGAGATGACTATCAACAAGTTGTAAACTCCTTAATTGATGCGTTGCGAGATTGAGAGGATACTGTTATCTGTTAGATGAAGTCATCCTTAAGAGGATACGGCTAAAACATTTATGTTTTTATTTGTTAGATTTTCTACGCCCCTTTTTAAGGTTGCTCATTTTGATTTCACTTTTTTATGAATTGGATTTTAAATATTTCTATCTGAATGGCTAAATTATAAGTTTAACGATTTGATCATGTGTATACTTTATTTGAGAATTATCTATATTTCATGTAGTAATGTTTAATATAATTGCCACAAGATTGTAAAACAATTATTCGTGTCTTATTTTGTGTTTTCCTTCTAGTTGGTGGTTGGTGTCTCCTCACTAAGTGACTTACCCCTTCATGTTGTTCATTTTTCTTTCCAGATTCATAAACATTTGAGTAGCAAGCTGTTAGTATATTCAAGTCTCAATCACATTTTTTTATAGGCCTTTTTGATCGATGGTCCTTTTGTTAAGTATTTGTTGAGTCGTGATCTATTTTTTCTTCATCTACTTTGAGTCTAGAAATTCATTTGGAAATGTATTAGATATTTAGATTCGCTCTTTTGAAATATTGATTGGGTTAAAAGTTTGAAACAAGCTTTCATATTTAGAAACATTGAAATTGCAGAGGATGTTCTACCAAAATCTCGATAAATATTACATATATATTTTTTTGAAATGGTTGTTTAGTACTACTTAATTGCTTAATTGTTAAGTTAGTTTATAGACATGTCAGGCTAGGAGTGTAGCTTGCGCGCCAGTCACAATGATTTGTTTGGGAGAAATTGTTCTACCTCATCATAACTTGAGAAATAATACATGAGAAAGTTATCAGCTTAATTTTAGTGAAGATCACTAAATTGTAATCAAGAATGTCCTTCAGTATCTAATTGACTAAAGGCAGGTTCTTGATATATGGTAAGGAAGATGTCATTGTAAGATATTACATTGACACTATTTCTAAACCGATAAAAGTAATTCTATATCACAATTTGAATTATGTTTTGTATATATTGTGGTACTTTGAGATGAAAGAGTTCCAAATCATGGATAATTTCTAATTCTCTTATAAAGTTGAGTATATCTACTTCTAATGTGATTTGATGGATGTTTAGATGAAGAAGTTCTTTTGAATTTGATACAATTTCTACCTTTACAAACTGCATTGATCTCGTTGTGAATGATAATGAAGTAATTATGTAAGGTAAAGTATCATGATCTCACAAATGATCTAAACATATACTTAATTACTTATGTCTCATTCGATAGATGATCAAAAAGAGAGAAATGAACATGTGCACAATAACTACACTAAACAATATGCTAAAGGAATCTCTTGCTAAGTAGTAGCATGATACTCACAATAGATCGATGGGTATTGTGTTGATGTTTGGTTGGCTCTAGTGCTAGTGGGAGATTGTTGGTGTAATCCCCGATGCCAATCTATTTTACATATATTATTATTTGTATCATGAATTTAAACCATATATCCAATTTTGGTTATATGTACAAGACATCATTTATTATGTTATTAAATGTATAATATAATAAAGTTCTTAGAATAGATAGTTTGTTTAATAGAACACCAGGTGTGACTTGATCGTGAGATCCTATTTAACATTAAGAATATTATTCTTAAAGTATCCATAATCAAAATATTATCATTAATTAGGACAAAAATAATACATCAAGACTATTATGTTAGTAGACTGACGACCATATCTCATGAGTTATGGATATGAGATATCAAGTCGTCACATAGGTATAAATATTAGGAGTAATATTTATACTAGATTGACTCGTCATGAAAATTCTATATAATTGTAGTTCAAGTGTCATTAGTGATTCTCATGTAACCAGAGTGAGTAGTTTTTTGAGTTGAAGTCACTATGATCCCTACATGAGGAGTTGTAAGCTTTTAGAGCAATAAACATTGTTTGTAACAAGACGATCATAAAGATGGTTATTTGACTTAATTAAACTATGTGAAGGGGTGTGAGTGATGTAGATAGGATTTGTCCCTCTTACATAATATGAGTTTGTCTTGGGCCTATCAATAAAGTGAGATAGTGAAATGTATGACCATGCTAGTAGACTAATATATGATATTTGGTTCATTGGTATTTGTGTGTCTACTTTGGGACCGATAAATAAATAATTGAATTTTGCAAGCATGACACAGATTGTGACTTGCGTTCAATTTTAGACAGTTGGACAAATAGATAATTATTGCATAGTAAATAGTGGTCGCAGTAAGGTTTAAATTGTACCACTAATATTCTAACGATTTGAGTAGCAATGATGCATTACTAGATGTCACTCACTGTTTGTTATATTTATATTATATCAACTATATATAATATTTAATATTATTATTATTTCAATGAGAATCTATAAGGTCATACACATGGAGTTCTAACACTGGAGTGAATGATTAAATTATACAAGATTTGATTTAATTAGATGTTAATCATATTAAACATGATTAAGTATATTAAATTATTTATAATTTATTTAATTGAATATGATTTGATTAAATACATGGGTTGACAATTAATTTAATTAAATATTTTTAATTTAACTAATTATTTGTATTTAATTAAATATAATCATTAATGACTTATTTTGGGTTAGGCTTAAAATAAGGGTCTTAGAGTTTGAGTGACCCATTTTCTATAAATAGAAGAAGAGTATACTTCTCAAGTAATCTTGATTGTCATTACCCTCAGAGCCAGAACCACGTTACGTTTTGTACTCATGTGAACTATGTAGAGAAGTCGATAATATCCGTGTTGGTAATCAAAGTTAAAACACGCTTCATGAGAGAATCTATGTCTTGGTGATTTGTATTCTCCTTGACGCTTCAAGAGGTAAACATACAAACTTATTTGTGAAATTTTTGTGCTTGCATGATCCTATGACAAAAAAAAACGTGATTACTCGTTGCCGATTTTGACTTTACCAACGAAAATTCTATATATAATTTGTAATTATCCACAAACTACCCACAGATGCGGGTCCATAGATAAATGGCTTGTAGTAATATTTTACCCACATAAATACCTTGAGTTTAGTGTATCCATGTCAAATCCATAGGTAGTTAACCCACAAAAATGTCGTGATAACATTATCCACGACAATCTTGTGGATAACGTCAAATTAAAAGGAAAAAATAACATTATCCAAGAAAATGTTATTGATAAACTTAACCCATAGTTTCTCTGTGGATAAACTCAAACTAAGAAAAAATTAAAAGATCAAATACATGCTATCATCTAACTTACATCAACAAACAATCAAAAAATTTAATCACTGCATTTTTATCAAAATATTTGCACAAATCATAAAAACTGATGCAAAGTAGAAGATGAACCCACATTAAAAATGCAACAAGAATGACATACTCTTTGTAAACTACTTTTTCATGGTGTAGAGTATACCTATTTGACATAATTCACAAAATATATGCATTAGATCAGACCTATATGACTTATACGACACTAGTGACAAATATGTTTCAATTAAAGAAAGTTTGACCGTCGCTCAAAAAGTACGTTTTTTAATCTGACAAACATACCGATATGAAACAAAATGTTAATCTAAGAGACCAATAAAATAAAATAAAATACAAGACATAAGAGAACCTGACGTGCAAGTTGTGATGCATTCCTACTCATTTGAACTGCAGCTCTCCAAACTAGATCTCCAAACCATTAATAAGTACTCCTACAACAATGAAATTGTCAAACTAGAGTTAACCATAAACTAGTCAGAAGAATATGCAAATACTAAACAAGACAACACATCAAATTGTAATGTCCATAATTCATGTCTATTGTAACTAGAAGTCTAGAATAGTTATTAGGAAAATAAATCAAGATCTAGTGCTTGGAAAGCAAATCCTAATATGATCAACAAAAAAGTCTAGGAGATGTAAGAAAAGGAGAAACCAGCAAAGTCTCATAATCAAATATACCTCTTATTCTAATGGCTTGCAGAAATAAAAGACAAATAATTAGAGAAAAGACCAACTTCAAAATGGTTACCTAAACTAGGAAATGTAGTGTGTGCAAGTACTTTGGTAGTATGCAAATTCACATTTCAAGTACTAGCTACTACATATATAGTACATTGGTCATCTTGCAACAATGTCAAGAAGTAGTTTAATTTAAATTTAAAATACCTGGTGTGTATAGGATGATGAATTGACATGCTTTAAGATAGAAGCCATTAAGCCATGAAGTTATATGTTCCTTCCTTCTATCATATATACACAACTTGTAAGCCATTCCTACTACTTGGTTACTTTCATTAACATTAAAATTCTTAAATAAACAGAATAAATCATATTCTTATAAGACAAATTGAAAATACAACACAAATAGAAACACCAATTGCAATTACTATCACTATATATAATACAATCACATGTGGTTATGTGCAACACTTGTAACACCCTTATTTTAATGAGAGTGAAAATTTTGTAAAATATTTAATTTTAAACGTCAATTAGAGTAAAATATTTAATTGTAAAATTTTAACACCCTAAAATAGTCATAATCGTCTTTTAATTTAAAATTAGAGTAAAATATTTAATTGTAAAATTCTTTTCTAAATACGACGATTATAATAATTTTCGTATTATACACAATTTTTTTTGACACAATTTACTTAATCACAACTGAACAATTCACATTAACAAAAAAATAGTCATAACTGTTTCAAATAAAGAATTTTCATCGCAACAACAAAACTCCAAAAATGAATTAGCACGATTTAAAAAAACTCATAGATTAGCATGATTTACTAATTTTGTATAATAAATCTACAAATTAAAACTTTTTAAAATTCCGCGAATAAACTTTTATCCAACTAAAGTTTTGTTCCTTAGCTTAGAAAAATATAGTGAGATCAAATTTTCATTATAGCCGATATATAAAATTATGGGTAAAATTTTGGTGTCATTCAGAGTGTGTCCAAATTTAAACAGGGAGTATATCTTGCCCGTTTTAAAAAAAAAACACTAGATAATCATTTTTGAAATTTTAACAATGTCATGACATTCACATAGTCATTTAACATCAAGCAAAACATTTGAACAATTTTTCACAGGTCAGTTTTTAAGTCAAACACAATTACAACAAATTTTACAAACAAAGAGACAATGTAAACAATAAACAAATATAAATAAATAACAAAAGGCACAACTAAATAGTAAGCCCTAATTCTTTCTACAAATAAATTATGGTGCATACATTACTATCCTCCAAAAATAAGTTTATCCCTCAAAACTTAAAGTAAGAGTAACAACCCGAACTAGCTTTGCACTTATTCTCAACTTCCATAAAAAAAACTCGTTTCATCGGGGTCTAAGCAAAGAGGTGGCCTCTTATCCCTTTTCATAGGGTGTCTAATACCTTTATACACTATTGTAGCTGGTAAGACTTGTCCATTCTATTCGACATGATTTCATCTACTATCAACAAGAGATTGGAGATGATAAGTTCCCCAATTTGTCAATAGGTAATCAATAACCATGATGGTGTCCTAGACCATCTCAACCTAACTTGAATAACGCTCCTTGTGACTTGCACTCAAGGTTATCCTAAGGCACATGGTGTCTAACAATCTCCTCAATATCCACTCAATTTTTTATTACTTTGATCCCATCGACGAAACACAATTTTCTAAAACACATCACATAACCTCATATTCCCCCATTTATTACAAAACATCCATTGGGTACTAAATCAAAATATCAAGTATTGAAGGTGCAAACATGGTTGAATTGTGTTTGTCTAAGTTGAATTCTTTTTTATTATTTGATTAAAACTGTTTTGGGCTTGATGAGATTTAATCCACTAATTCAACTCCTTAGAAGGATTTAATCCACTAATTCAACTCCTTGAATTACACAACACCTTACCCTACAAGTCATTCTTCTCAAAACAACCTGATAACCCAAAAAAAAAAAAAAAAGGAACAGAAACACCTTGACTCTACAAGTGAAGTCTTCTCCATATAATTTAAAAACCCTAGATAGCTGAAGGCACACAACACCTTGACCCTACTAGTCAAATATTCTTAACACAATCTAACAACCCCAGGATGCTTGAGGAACACTAAAGCCACTATCGGGTTAGGTTACAAGAGTTTGGAACTTGATTGGTTTGCTTAAAACAAATTGATATAATGATTTTCTCACACTACAAAACTTAGAGTATTTTACTATGAACGAGTGCTTTGTTGAAACTTAAAACCTTAAACTCTAAATACTTAAAAAAATTGACCTTTTGAGGTTTATCAGGATGACTTTGGTTTTTAGGATTTCTGAGTTTGTTGTTCATTGTGGTTGTACATCCTTCTTAAGCCTTAATCCACTATTTAAAGATGAAATTAGGGTTCGTGAATTTTATCCCTCAAGAACTCTGAATTGTATCTTCATTCCAGCTTGGTCAATAAATATTTCTTCCAAATATAATTCTAAAAGATATGTTTTGATAGTATGACCCTTAGCCAATTCTTTATTTATGAATCTAATATGAGGAATTCTTCTAGAAAGATATTGTGCGTATTTGTTCAAATTACGTTTTCAAATTGATTCACTTGAGTCTTCCTTCATAGGTAAGAATACGACTGAGTCCAATTCAATATTTTTCTCAATCTATCAAGGCTTTTGACCTTCCATCAGAGTTGTTGACCTTTCTCCATTAGAATCATTGACTTGATTGTTGGAGTCAGATATTGTGTTGCTTGAATAATCAGAGTCAGAGGCAGATGCAAAGTTGCGTGATTTAAAATTAGTGGCATGAGCAGTTTCACCTTGAAGGTTCAAACACGAGAAGGGGGTTGAATTCTGTTTGACAAAGTTTATAACTTTTTGCTAATTTGATGAAGGTTGATAGGTTTTTATGAAATACTTATATAAGAAACAATTCAGTTTAGAGGCAACAAACAACAAAAACATAAATAATTTGACACATAGATTTCTCCTAGTTCACAACTAATTTGGCTACATTATTTAGAAGACTTTTAATCCACTAATTCAAATTCCTTGAATTACAAAACACTTGACCCTCCAAGCTAATCTTCCCAAATAGCCTGACAACCCTATGCTTTTGAGGAACAACACCACCTTGACCCTACAAGCCAAATATTCTCCTAACAACCTCACAATCCCAGATTGAAAAAGGAACTAATTTGAATCGTATCTTCATTCTTTGCTTGATCAACAATGATCTTATTCAAAAATAATTCTAAACAAGATGTTTTTTGATAATATGTTCTTTAGTCAGTTCTTTATTTTTGAGTCCAATATGAGCAATTCTTCTAGATTGATTTTGTTCATATTTTGTTCAAATTGAGTTTATATTTTCTTTAGATTAATTCTGTTGGTATTTTGTTCAAATTGAGTTTGTAAATTCTCTAGATTGATTTTGTTTGTATTTTGTTCATATTGAGTTTGTAAATTCTTCAGATTGATTATGCTCATATTTTGTTGTAGATAAACCTTGATCAAATTTTCTTCAAATCTTGACCATATCTTCTTTTCAATTTGGTCAAATATTTTCTTCAATTATAAATCTGAATCAAATCTTATTTTAGACTTTCTTCAATTATAAATTTGAATCAAATCTTATTTTTGATTTTCTTCAATTTATAAATCTGAATCAAATCTTATTTTACATTTTCTTCAAAAATACGAATCTTCTCTCATACTCTTTGAAGTCAAATATATTGTTCTCATAAAATAATTTTGTTATCATTAAAACTCTAAGTATAAAGCCAACTTAGTTCAAACAATCTCTCCCTTTTTGATGATACAAAACTTGTATTTTTGATAACAACTTGTCTTTATATTTCTTTGACTTCTCCTAACTTAGTGCTCGCCCTAAGTCTAAGTATCACTTTTTCCCCATTTTATCAAATATTTTTCTCCTTTTTTTGTCATCACACAAAAGACTTGAAAATGAAACTATTTTTTTTTTTTGGTTTTTTGTTTTTTTTTGAATAACATGGATTTATTACAAGAAAATATAAAAACTAATGTAAAATTAAACTAATTTGAAGTTATCACAACATCAATCAAGTATGAAGGTAAGATTTAAGTTGTTCTTAATGAAGTCAAAATCATCTTCAAGTAATGTTTTGATGAATATGTTAGTCCATTAGTGTTCAGTTCTACAAACTGAATGTTTAGCACCACCATTTTTGAACAAAGTCTCTAATGAAGTGATGTTTGATTTGTATGTGTTTAGCCTATAATGAAATATAAGGTTTTTGGGTTAGACACGGTAACCATATTTGTCATAAATATAAAAAACAAAGTATGAAAATTTGTTATTTATGAACATTAAAAAAATAAGAAATAAATACGGGACACATATTTACAATTAATTAATAAAAGAATACATAACACATATTTGTTAGTGATAAATATAAAAAATCATGAATAAATATTTGCCATTAATACAATAAAAAACAAAAAATTTTGAAACAAATCTTTATTATTAATATATAAGAGTATTAGAAAAGTATCATACAAATATTTATTATTAACACATATAAAAAACATGATATTTATTTAATAAATATATAAAATATTTGATAAATAAATTGATAGATTTTAATTTGCATGTGAACTTACATTATAGAATATTTTACGCCACACCACCTACCCATGTCCATTATTCTAAAGATCGTTATATTAAAAAAACTCTTTTTGCATATAAATTAAATTATAAAAAATTAATTTATTTTTAAAACGTATAAAATAACAAAGCGCTTTTGCATTTAAAAGTAAAACAGGTTATTCCTGAAATTTCATACTCTGAAGAGAACTAGGGTTTAAGGAGGAGGAGGCTCAATTCGGCAAACAAAAAGCAGGGAACTCACCACCAGCAGTTTCGCTGTACCCCAAATTGTAGAAGAACCAAAAAGCAGCACCAGTCATGGCCGAATCAGAGCACGACGACCACACCTCACCCGAACGCGATGACCAAATAAACAACAAGAAGAAGAAGCTTCGCAAGAGGAAAAGATCTCGTAAGTTGGAGCAGGAAGTAGAAAAGGAACAAGAGGAGGAGAATGAGAACACGGAATCTGAAGTAGAGAAGAATGATGACACCGTGCAACAACAAGGAGAAGAAGATGAAGACGGTGAAGATGGCGAAGAAGAGAAAAAAGAGGAGATTGTTGTTTCATCTGGAATTATGAGCACCGAATCTTTTTCTTCTCTAGGGTTGTCACAACCTACTTCTAAGTCTATTATGGATATGGGTTTTAACCGTATGACTCAGGTAACACATTTTTTGCTCGTTTTTTCAATTGTTTTCAATTTCAATAATAATAATTTTGAGTAGTAAGTTTTTCTATTAATTGTTAATCACATATGGAGTAATGGCATGGAGGTTTTAATTTAGTTGAATGAATGAATGGTGAAATGCAGATTCAAGCGAAAGCAATTCCCCCGCTATTGATGGGAAAGGATGTTCTTGGTGCTGCAAGGACAGGTGCTGGAAAAACTCTTGCATTTTTAATTCCAGCTGTGGAGTTGTTGTACAATGTGCAGTTCACACCTCGTAATGGAACTGGTGTTGTTGTCATTTGCCCAACTAGAGAGCTTGCCATTCAGGTACACATTGCAAATACAAATGTTGTTGTTAATGCTTTTTTATTTCTTGTTTTAGGGGAATATTTGCCTAAGATTAAAATTAAAGTTAAGTGATTATAAGATAAAATAATTCTAGATTATTTTGGAGATTTTTATGTGGAGTAGAACTTGATTTGTGTTTGTTTATAATAGTCAATACTCAATAGTGAAAAACAGTTTTGATTTTTAATAAAACAGCCTTTTATTTAATCACACAAATAATTGTTTTTAGAGTCTATCGTTCTAGTTAATTTAAGAAGCTTAAACCAACACAACTAATACCATTAAAAAGAATTGTTTTTAGATAAAAGTGTTTTTTTTCTCAAATAGTCTGTAACAAACGAGCTCTTAATTTATTCTGATTTTAGCCACTTTGGTCACCTGATTTTTCAGACACATGCTGTTGCAAAGGAATTACTCAAGTATCATTCACAAACTCTTGGATTGGTTATTGGAGGTTCGGGTAGAAAGGGAGAAGCTGAGCGAATTGTTAAAGGGGTAAATCTGTTGGTTGCAACGCCTGGCCGTCTTCTTGACCACCTTCAGAATACAAAAGGATTCATATATAAAAACTTGAAGGTATGTTGTGGATTTGCTTCTTAATTATCTGGACTTATTTTATTACCAACACTGACAAGTTGCAATCAATGTTGATATTTTTTGTTCGTTGTAATGATTTTGTAGATAAGTTATGGGGGAGTTTGTGATGTATATGAAGTTATTGGGCTATAATATTGATTTAGAACATCCTTTTTGATCAAGTCATTTTCTTTACATGCAGTAGTGGCTTTAGACATGCATATGTTTCTTGTTTTGAGGGGTTTTATCTTAAGAATAAATAGTAACTAAATAATCTCCATGTATAAAGCAATAAAATTGGAAAGCATATGAGGGGCAGGCAGAGTGTCTCAAATATAATACATGAGCTGCTGCATCTGCCTAAGGGTGTTGTCTTTTAGTTTGATTTCTTCTCCCTCTTGAACGGAGCTAGCTTCATTCACTATTATCATTTTCTGTTTCTGTTATAATCTGTTTCTTCGGCTTCTTTTATTGATCAGAACAGAGAAGTTATTCTCTGGTTGGTTTTAAGGAGAATTTCCATTTATGTTGGTTTGTATTTCAACCATCATTTGGTTCCTATCAATATAACTTCTAGTGTTTTCTTTTACCATTTTGCAGTTTACTTGTTTTTTTTGGAATAATTTTGGAGGGTACTCTGATTTATTGGTTTTAGATATATCATACCCAGAGTAGAATATCACAATAAGCATACATGCATATATAAGTCTATATTCTGCTTATCATTCTTACTCTGAGCTCTTGCATGATTGGACAGTGTCTCATGATTGATGAAGCGGACAGGATATTGGAAGCAAACTTCGAGGAGGAAATGAAGCAGATCATTAATATACTTCCAAAGGTATTGAAACTCTTATAGTTTAATGAAGTCATGAAATTCCATCATGTTCAACCTCATTGTGTCTGGATGGGACTATTTAACTAGAAAACCCCATGAAATATACTTAAGCGATTTTATGTATTATATAGAGGGGAGTACATTGGAAAATTAGTTAGCAGTAGATAGCTTTTCGTATGATAATTTTCAGCGTCTTTTTCACTGTTGCTGAAAATGCATGGATGTTTATGATGCAACCAAACAGGTGACTTTTTTTCCACTTGGAAGGTTTGTCTTTTTGACCAATATATGATGATTATTTTGTTATCTCCGTCAACAAGATGTATAGTAATATAAGGTTTTCAATTCCAAAAGAGTAATTTATTTCTGCTTGTTTTTTCGTCTTGGCTACTCTGCTGCATCACTGACTGAGATGATTGACTACTTTCATCTGTAACTTAACTTAATACTGGCTAGTGAGTTTATTGATTTTGAATATCAGCAGCTGCGTGTAGTTGAACTTCTAACATTCTAATAATACTTGTGTTTTTTCTGACAAAAAAACAGTGCTTTTGGTAGGTAGATATACTGTTTAAGTATCAATATTTCTTGTAAAGGTTCCAAATACTTGTGTTCATCTTGTTAATATGTTTTGAGGTTTGGTGCCAAGGTTTTTAAGCGGGGCGTAGTTGCTAACTTGCTATACCCCTCCTTAAAATTTCCATGTTTTCGTGACATGTATATTAGATGTAGCTTTTTGATATCTTAATTTTGGTTTTACTTTATTTTTATGAGCATGGCTAAATAATCTCTTTTTCATTTAACAGCAAAGGCAAACAGCTTTGTTTTCAGCCACACAAACAAAGAAGGTTTGTTAATTTCTATCTCTCATTATGCACTTTCCTGTATAACAAATCTCATGTCCAATTTATTTTCTCCAGTCAATCTTAAATATGAATGTACTATTTTTTATTTATTTATATATTTGAAGTTAATGGTTAATAATGCATGAACATGTTATATGTGAAAGTGATAAATCTGTTGAATGCAAACATATTGCTTAATTTATTGTCTGTTCTTTTAAAACATTTTCCCTGTTCAATTACAGGTTGAGGACCTCGCCCGCTTGTCTTTTCAGACACCTCCAATTTATGTTGATGTAGATGATGGGAGGAAAAAGGTGATGCCTCCCCACTTCCATACGACCTTTGAGATTTTTGGTTTTAGTGTTTTTTAGGATCTAACAATTTCCTTGTCAATATAGGTCACAGTTGAAGGATTGGAGCAGGGCTATGTTGTTGTTCCCTGTGCCAAGCGTTTTGTTGTTCTCTATTCATTCTTGAAGAGATATCAATCAAAGAAATTGATGGTCTTTTTCTCTTCGTGCAACTCTGTCAAATTCCATGCAGATCTTCTCAAGTGCATTGGATTAGATTGTTTAAATATTCACGGAAAGCAAAAGCAGAATGCTCGGACAACTACCTTCTTCAACTTCTGCAAAGCAGAAAAGGGGATCTTGCTCTGTACTGATGTCGCTGCTCGTGGACTTGACATACCTGATGTGGTATATTATTTTTTCTTATTCAGTTACTCATGACTATACTTCTGACCTGTCATGTAATTCAATTGTGTCAGACTCTTAAGATTATCATCCAAAACTCTTCAGTTGAAATTTGCAGTAATACAGTTTTCCATTTTTTTAAAACATAAAGAGAGGGGTGGGGGATATAAAATAAATTTTATAAAGATTATGAAAGAAGGGGAATAATGCAGTACTCTAGCCTTGTGGCTTGGGTGACTGTTGGATATGAAATCCAGTGGTAAATGTTAGGGTGCCAAATAGTACAAAAATTGGAACGTACTGGAAAAGCACATCAGCTAAGCTTCACCAGATTTCCTGCTTTCCTAATGACAAGAACCCTTTTCAAAATTTAGGGCCCCAATTGTGAGCTAATATTTCCTATCCCAGTGTGGAAGTTTATGTTAGGAAAATAAAAGAGGGAAGAATGAAAATGCTGACGTGGTAGGGAGTGAGGGAAGGGGTGCTTTTTGTTTAAGAGAATTCAGGACTTAGAGAGAGAGGGGATATCTTTTGGAAAATCATTTTTATGTTAGTTATGGGCAGAGACCGTTGTTCTCTAAGGGCTTGGCTTTGTGGGCATTAAGAATATTCACCCTTTTGCAGTTATCTTTTTCTTATTCAATAATATGCTGTCTCATATTTCCAGTGATTTCCTCCATTTTTCTCGTTCTTATCACCAAGTTCTGAAATGCAAAAGCTAGCTATTGGGTGATGATTGCCCAATTTTTTAGCTATACCACTAATCAATGTGGGGATATCAACTGTCAACACACTCTCCGACGTCCGAAACTAGACATTTGGAATGGACAATCCAATGAAGCACCATGAATATGGATCGGGCCGGACATCTGTTTTAGAAACATCCTATGAGATAATATAATATAAGATAATTCAAAATAATATCTTGCTTTCATATGATAATTTCATCTTTTAAACACTCTTTGTAAGCTAAAGCTTACTAAGCTTTAAGATTGTTACAAATTTATCCTTCGGAAGAGTAAAATAACAACATAATATAAGTTGATGTTGAAAATTGGAAGGGGTAGAGACCAATTGCAACTCTGGAACAAAAGTTGGAGACAGACTCAACCCCAACTTGATCCATCAGTCATAGATATGTCATAAGGCCTTTCGCAGGTGTCCATGTTTGAATCCCACATTGGACTGATATGTGTCCAAAGTAGTCTTGTAATCAATGTTTGATTCTCAGAACTGCTTAAATAGCCATTGCGGAGCTGCATAATAAGCAGGGTTAAAAAAGCTACATTATCGTACAGTGCCTAAAATGAACAAGGCCAAGAGCCTTGTCCACTACTCCCGAAACCTGAAATGATGTATGTTAAAGTGCTTGTAACTCTTGGAAATATCCACTTTCAAAATTTCCAAAAATACTAGTTTACACCCAAATAGCTAGCGGCTTGCACTGTATGTTAAGTAGCTACCAGTAGCAAGAGGGCGACTTTTATGTATCTGCAGACCTGCTAGAATAATGAGCCTTGGATTTTCAAAGGAGGTTTAGCATGAAAAGATTTGGGTTCTCACCTATAATGATGGCCTGTGTAAAACCAAACAAGAGAGAGTTGTTAGATTTTATCTATTTTATTTGCTTCATACCATGCCTTTAAAAAAAATGGGTTCATATTTCAATTGTAAAACTGATCAAATTTTGATTTAATATTGTCTTTTTGCTGCAATTATGTTCTGTTAATTTGACATCATTATTAAAGGTCATGCAAAAGGTTTACCAATTTTTCTCCTTTTCTGCTTTGCAGGACTGGATTGTGCAGTATGATCCACCTGATGAACCAAAGGTGCTTTTTTTTAGTTTGCAGTCACGATCTTGTTCAATTTGTTTCATAAATATCTTATATATCAATGCACAGTATAACATATGTAATTGTACGGCTTCCAGGAATATATCCATAGAGTTGGTAGAACAGCTCGTGGGGAAGGTGGAAAAGGAAATGCTTTACTTTTCCTGATTCCTGAAGAATTGCAATTTCTTCGCTATTTGAAGGTCTGAATCTTTTTCTTTACAGAGATAGCTACAACATAGTTAACTAGAGGCTTTTAATGAATGCATTTGCTTTATCTCAAATGTTCCAATATAAGTTACTTGAGGAAACCTTGAGTTTGTCATCGTGCTTATACTGTAAAGGATAAGGAAGTAGTTTTGATTCCTTTGGACGTGCATAAAATTAGGTGGTGAAATGAAAATATAATATTATGTTGGTAAATCATTAAATTTTATTTTTGTGCTTAATTTCAGGCAGCTAAGATTCCTGTGAAAGAGTATGCATTTGATGATAAAAAGCTTTCAAATGTACAATCTCAACTGGTATGTCCCTCCTTTCTCAAGTGCTAATTAAAAAATTATTAATGCAGAACCAATTGTAGCTTATCTTAAACAATATCATCTGGATTTTGCAGGAAAAATTGGTGGCCGGCATTTATCATTTGAACGCTTTGGCTAAGGATGCTTATAGGTCATATATATTGGCATATAATGCACATTCTATGAAGGAAATATTCAATGTTCACCGCCTTGATTTACAGGTACAGCTTTTTGATCACATTTTACATTTTTTGTTTTCCTATTTGCTGAACTGTCTGAATATCCATGTCTGTAAAATACACAAGAGACAAATCTAAATTGATCTAGGTCTTAAGTTGTGTATGTGTACAAACTAGAATTACAATATGATGACTGTAAAAATTACTGGTAGATAAAAATTACAGTTTAGAATTGTATCGTATATTGACTAGAATTACAATATGATGACTAAAATTTACTGCTTTTGCACAGGCTGTTGCTACTTCTTTCTGTTTTTCAAACCCACCAAAGATAAATCTGAACATAGACAGCAGTGCTTCGAAGCATAGGAAGAAAATTCACAAAGTGGAAGGAAGAAGACATTGATTCGGCGATAGCAACCCTTATAGAAAGTATATGTAGACTATAAGTGGCTACTTCTGAAACATTATTTGCAGGAAACATGCTACAGCTGTGTAGTGGATATGATTCTCATCTTCTCCCTCCTGCAAATCCCCCAAGAAAGTTTTGGTAGGAATCCTAATTTTACAGTGAGATAAATTTTGACACTTTGTTCAACATTAAATTATTAAAGTGGTTAGAAGGTTGAAACTGGAATGTGTTATATGCAATTTTGGACTGTAGTTTGAGGCGATTATCTGTTTACGATCCTACATTTCTAATTTGTAAGGTTATCTTTTGTTGTAATTTATATCAACTTTCAATTTAAGCTTTCGAAAATCAACTACAATACTCAGTTGAGCCACATCTATCTTTCTGATTCTGGTAATAGGTTGATGTTATAAATGTGGTGGTAAACATGGAGGCTTGTGGCAATGTGTGCTATACAATCTTATGTTAAAAATCGACAGCATTTATTAATACCCTAAACCACTGTAGCCTAGGTATCATGTGTAAGTATACCAAACTCGAACTTAATTTTGACTGATAATTGAAATATAAAAATTAAAATCATCAATATAGATTAAATCTGTAAAAATCCTTTACAATAACCTAAATATTATTCATTCTGTTTTACCATAAGTATTATTTAATAAAAAAAATATTTTAAAATGAAAGACATTTATAATATTCTATGTAATTTTAATTATTATTATTTTTTTACATTATTCTTCAATAATTATTATATATGCAGTTGGACATTTAAATGCAATCAAAGGCTCTATCGACAAACTTAATGGATATTATATTCTTTGCTCATCCAAACGAACAATTTGTAAATACAAAAATTATAACACATCATAAACCTAAAATACCAACACAATCGATCCATAAACAATCAATAATTCTGTTAATTTCCTAACACTTATTAAATGTAAGAACAAGGTTCTCATTGACCAGATCATACATCAATAAAGTTCCTTGAAGTAGGTGACTACCAATCACAGTTAGAGCAGAACTTTTTCCTTCTGCAAACGATAGACAAACTGTTCCTTCTTCTGCTGTGAAGAGTAACTGATTGTTGTTCAACTTGTAAGACACAAAATTCTCACCTGCAATATTTCCATTTTCAAAATAAAGTTCAATAGTTGGAAATACATTAGATGAATCATCTTTATAACAAAACTCTAACCCCTCGTATCCTGGCTTTGTTGTCAGGTTATGATCTGTTCTTAGTATCTCCGATTTGAACACATTATAAGCTTCACTTGGTAAATAAGTTAGCATTGTTCCAATATCTACAATAACCCCACCATCATAGTTCACGCCATACCCCCAAACTCTAGATTGAATATCCAACATAAACCCATTAATACCTATGCCAACAAATTGCAAAAAATAATAAAAAGGGTATCCACTGTTCTCACTTAAAGGAACCATAATAGAACTATTATCACCAACACTACCATGTTTGTCCACTATTTTAGGTGGAGTGTCATAAAACTCAAGAATTGAATGTCTTTCTGATTCTTGACTTACAGGACAAAAAGAAAAAGCCTTTGCATTGAGTTGACTTTGAACTGAAAGTGGACCACGTCCTAAACCAAAAACACCTGAAAACTGAGTCCTAAATGGACCCTCAAATGAATCTCCACAACCAATGATGAAATTCTCAACCTCTGCATTAGAATTTTCAAAGTTAAGTGTATCAGTCACCATTACACCAAAAGAATGAGATTGATCCTTACCATATTTCACATTATATCTACATGTCCATCCAGTGCAATTACCAAAAAGTTTCCTCATCATTGGAATCAAACATGTATCTGAGTAACAACCAAGTTCTCTAAAGGTACTTGATGCTCTAGTATTAAAGGGAGAACGTTGCATAGGGTAACAACTATTACATGGGTCACATTGTGACCAAGAAATTGGACTTCCTATGTCCAACATAACTAATATAATTTGCACTGGAGTTCCAATCCATAAGAATAATCCATATGCATCATCTATTGGGTATATTTCTGTTGTGGCTTCCATGTGAGGGTGTTGAATTCTCTTGTGATATAGGGGGATGCTAATTATTGATCCAGTAGGATTAGGTGAGGGACATGCAGGATGAAATAGTTGAATTGTTGTGAATAAAATTATACAACATAATTTTGTTTGAATATTCATTTTGGTATTGGATAAAGGTGAATGAAAAATTGGTAATCTAATTTGGAAATTAATATTGGTAAGTTTTTTTATATATTGTTTTTGGATTACTAGACACCTCTTTAAGGGGTTCTTAACTCTATAGCACTTAGAGATGGCCATTAAATGTTTTTTTAGTATTTTGTCAAAACAAAAACGATGTTTCTTAGAATTATTGTTCCAAGAGTTATTTGATGAGTGTTGGGGTTGGTAACTCATTTCATTTGCATGGTTTTGAAATGAAACATTAGAGTAGTCGCTAGAAAATATAGTCATTATCACATGTTTTCCACTACAAACCTGATTGGGTTTTCGAGGTGTACAAAGACACTCAAATAGATTAATTCTATTTTATTTCTTGTTGATAAATCAACATTTTATTATCGATAAATTAAATGATTGAGTTCAATTGATTAATAAATTTCTGTTAAAGATAAATTATTTGAGATAATTTGAATTTAAGACTAGATTGGGTCGGACTTTATTTACTTTTTGTCTGAATTTTGGATTATTAAGATCTTATTCTTATAGAGCCAGTTGGTTTAAAAAAAAATTGTAACATATTATTATTTTAGATTCTATAAGATGTTACACATACACAACATTAGCCTTGTCCACTAATTCCTTTTAATTGTTTAAACTTGCTATGTACACTTTTTTATTTTGATAAGAAGTCCAAGTGTTTATTTTTAAAAAAGTAATAAAATAATTTCACAAAATTAAATACTTAAATAAATGGTTTTTTTTTTCAATACCCCTTTTTCCAAAAAAATTATCCAAATACTCCGTTTTGAAATTTATTAACTAAAATACCTTTTTTTTAAGTCACAAGTCACTGCTCTACCTTTGATAAGTGTCACAAGAAAGTGATCGTCTACCTTTGATAAATTGTGTCAAACATCTGATCATCTGACTATGAAAAGTCAATGCTCTGATGGAAGTCAACACTCTAAAATGTTAACACTATGATGGAAGTCAACACTTTGAAAAGTAAATGCATTGAAGAAGACAAATTTGTGCATTTTCTACTTAACACCATGAGTTTGTATTATGTCTAAAGGTCTATGTGACATACTCTGATAATGATATGTGCTCCTTCTAACTCCATATAAGATATGCATAATTAATTATACGAATAATTTTGGACAAGCTTTAATGGTTAATATGAAGATGCAAACACAAGAAAATGGGGTTGAATTAATTTGATGAAGGTTTGTTGGTTTTTATGAATTACATAGATAAGAAGCAATCGGATTCAATGTTAGCAAGCAATGAAAACATAAATAATTTAACACAAAGATACATCCTGGTTCCCCGAACTTTCCAAGCCAATCTTCCCAAACAGTCTGACAACCCCAAACTTTTAAGGAACTAACCACCTTGATCCTACAAGCCAAGTCTTCACCTAAAAACCTGAAAACCAGATCGAAGAAGGAACTAAACCACTATCGGGTTGAATACAAAAGATTGGAACTTTAAGTGTTTGCTTCTAATGAAGCTGATAATAATAATAATAATAACTCTCACACTCCAAGAAAAGAACAATAAGAAAATATTTCTCATTCAAACAAGTGTTTCTCTCTTTGAACTCTAAGATGAATTCAATATTTTTGTTTGAGTTCTTCTACTCTCTTTTAATTTTTTGATGATCTTCTTCTTCATCATTGAGTATCTATTTATAGTCAAAATTTGAGCTTTAATTTAGTCCTTGTTTAATTTTGAATTGTATCTTGTTTAGATTTAGTTTGTAAATTATTCAAATTGATTATTATCCTACTTTGTTTAGATTGAGTTTGTAAATTCTTTAGATTGATTATGTTCAAATTTTGTTTGTAAATTCTTCATATTGATTATGTTCATATTTTGTTGTAGATAAATCTTGATCAAATATTCTTCAAATATTGATCAAATGTTCTTCAAATGTTGATCAAATGTTCTTCAAATCTTGACCTTATCTTCTTTTCAACTTGGTCAAAGATTTTCTTCAATTATAATTATGAATCAAAACTTATTTTAGATTTTCATCAATTATAAATTTGAACCAAATCTTATTTTAGATTTTCTTTAATTATAAATCTAAATCAAATCTAATTTTAGATTTTCTTCAAAAACATGAATATTCTTTCATACTATTTGTAGTCAAATATATTGTTTTCATAAAATACTTTGGTTATCATCAAAAATTTAAGTATAAAGTCAATTTAGTTCCAATATAATCAACCTTTGAAGATTTGATACGAAGCTTCATGGCACATGCTGATATTGCCATCAGGACAACGACTAGAAACCCTAAAGTTCTCTATAAACGGATGTGAAATCGTCATTGAAGAGTACATAACAACATATTATAATAAGCACACTACAACCATCTATGTGCTCTTTCTCTTAATATTTGGTTTTATCTATGTGCTGAGAAATAATTTTTGAGAGTACTACATAGTAAACACGCTCTTGAGAGAGTTATTCAGAAGATCCTTAAACCTATTATATATGTAACCTAGCTTAGTAGTGGTTGCATCCCTCAACTACTTGATTATACTAAACTAGAAGGTTGCAAAGACTTGAACACAATTAGGTTGACTAATAAGTGTTTTGTGGAAGTGTGATTTGTCGGTGAATTAGTGGATTAAATCCTTTAGATTGAAGGGACTGGACGTAGCTACCGTGTTGTGGTGAACCTGGATAAATCGATTGTGTTGTTTTGTGTTTCAGTTTTATCTGCTCTGTTTTCATCACTTTATTTTTAATCTTGTTAAAACAGTTTTAAAATCAAACATAATTAAAATCTACAATTTCTTGTGTTTCTCCATCTACAATATGCATTAGAGAAAAGTTCCATAGTTAAACACTTAATCGTGTTTGAGTAAAGATATGTCTTACTATGACTAACTTTGGTGATGAATTAAGATACAAGTGGAAATGTTAATAACTCTCCTCTGTTTGATGGAGAAAAAATTGAGTATTTTCAAACCCACCATTTCTTGTGTTTCTCATTCTACAAAATGCATTAGTGCACAATCTCAAAGCTAAGCACTTAACCTTGTTTGAGTAACGATATGTGTTACAATGACTAACTCTGGTGATGAAGTTATAGGTGGAAACATTGACAAGCTTCCTCTATTTGATGGAAGTTTCTATATCTCACATGATGTGAACTTTGGGACAGTCGAAGATGGCTATGAGGCTCCAAAAGACGTTGTAGGTGTTGAAATATCTAAAAAGGATCTCGATGTTGATCAAAAGAAACAATACAAAAAGCATCATAAAACAAGAACTTTCATTATGAATGCTATCAACTTCAAAGAGTTCAAAAAATGCAACAACAAAGGGTATCTTTGATGCTATAACTCTCATCTATGAAGAAAATAAGCAGGTACATGAAGTTAAAGCAAATTTACTTGTCAAGAAGTATGAAATTTTCTAGATAGAAGAAGATGAAAACATTGAGAAAATGTTTTATAGATTAAAAACTCTAGGCAATGGACTGAAGGTTCTCCAAAAGAGTTACACTACCTCTAATTATGTCAAGAAGATCCTCACAAGTCTTCCTAGAAAGATGAGACCAAAGGTAACAACAATTCAAGATGTTAGGACCTAAACAAACTGCTTCTGAAAGAACTAATGAGTTCACTCAGATCCCACGGAATTGAACTAGTTAAAGACGAGCCCAAGAAGAAGTCAAAATTCCTTGGCTCTCAAATCCAAATGAAGCAAACCAAACTCCAAGGCCTTACAAGATACTGAAGACTTAGAGGAAAATGAGTTAGACGACCAGAGTGAAGACTCATATGATGAAGAATTATCCTTCATTTCAAAGAAAACCCAATGCATGTGAAACAATAGGTGAAAAAAACATCTTTTGCCAAATAAGATTTTTGACGATCCCAGAATAGCAGAGAAAGGGGTGAAAATCAGACAAAAAAGGAATCATCTACTATGAATGCGAAGAACTAGGATATTTCAAATTAAAGTATCCTAAAATGGAGAAGGGAAGTTCCCAATGAAAAGTCTTGAAGACAAAGAAGGAAGGTCTTTGTGGATACTTGGGTTGACTTTGATGAATCATCTTATGAAGATGAAGAGCATGCCAACTTGGCTTTGATGGTAGATACACACACTAACTATGATTATGAAAAATGAGTCTGTTGACGAAAAAATTGAGGTATCATCTGACCTATCTCGTATTGAACTTTTAGTTATATTAAATGAGTTTCTAAACAAGAATCATAATATTTCTTCAAAATTGAAAACTCTTAGAATTACTCATTTTAACAAATAAATATAGTTCTCTTGAAAAAGATTTTGACAACCTAAAAGTAGAAAATCTAACTTTGAAAGAAAATATTTCAAAAACCTCAAAGGATAAAGTTTGTAATTATGTTAAGTATGAAAAAGTCTTTCAAAAAATTCTTGCGAACGACATAGATAGAAGCAAACAAGCATGTAAGACCTATGGTGCTAGCAAAAACAATAAATATGGTATTTGTTTTGAAGAAACATATGAAACTCCTAAAGCTGACTTACTTAATATTGCTTGCATATATTTCTTAAAGAAATATCATAATAAAAGAAACTTATCCTGTGCAAAAAACATGGAAAAATAATACACCTTTTAAACTAACAATCCAAGACCTAACCAAAATTAGGTACCTAAGAATAAAATTATATATCTTGCAGATATCCTTAGCAACAAAGTTGAAACACCAGTCGTTGTAACTGAACAATGGATGTTCACGACACATGATAGGAGAAAAGTCTATTTTCTAAAACTGACCCATAAGAATGAAGGATTTGTAGGTAATGAAAAGGATAAGATCATTAAGCATGGCACAATATGTAATGGTTTCCTTCCCTCTATTAAAAATGTTATACATGTAAAAGGACTAATGCATAACTTATTGAGCATAAGTCAATTAAGCAATAATGCTTATGATGTTTTCTTCAATCTAAATACATGTAAGACAATAAGTCAAACATATGGATCCATACTATATTGATCAAAGGAAAAATAATGTTTACAAAATAAACTTATTTGAGTTGGAAAAACAAGAAGTAAAGTGTTGTATGTCTATGAATGAAGAACAATTGATTTGACACAAAAGATTGGTACATACCAATTCGAAGTTAATCTCAAAGTTGAAAAGACTTGATCTAGTCAGAGGCTTGCCAAATCTTTAATATGAATCATATGTTCTTTGCAAGACATGTCTGAAAAGGAAATAAACAAAATCTTATTTTTCTTCAAAAAATGTTATTTGCACTTCTAGACCACTCGAACTTTTATATCTCGATTTATTTAGACCTGTCAAGATTGGCTATGTTAGTGGTAAAAAGTATGAATTCATTATTGTTGATGGTTATTCTAAATGGACATGGATAAAGTTCCTTAAACAAAAGGATAAGTCACATAAAGTTTTAACTATCTTCTGAAAACATGTGCACAATGAAAGAAGTTTTTGTGTTTTAACAATTTGGGGTGATCATGGGGTGAATTTGAAAATAAGCTTTTTGAAAACTTATGTCAAGACAATGAAATTTTACATAAATTTTCCTCTCTTAGAGCACCTCAACAAAATGTGTTGTAGAAAGAAAGCAATAGATCTCTTCAAGAAATAAAACGCACCATGATTTACGAAATGAATGTTGCCAAACACTTTTGGATAGAAGAGGTGAACACTATATGCTATACGCAGAATATAATCTATATTAGACATATTCTTACTAAGACTCCTTATGAATTGTGGAAAGGAATAAAACCCAACACCTCATACTTTCATCAATTTGGTTGCATATCCTATATTTTGAATACCAAAAACAATCTTGTCAAGTTTGATTCACGATCTCAAAAGTGCACCTCTTTGGAATATTTTGAAAGGTCTAAAGCCTATAGAGTGTACAACAAATAAACATTAATTGTTGAGGAATCAATTTGTGTCAAGTTTGATGACAAAATGCTTGACCATAAAAAGTCAAAGCTAGATGTAGAGTTTGCAGATCTACATATATCAGAAAAGCCATAAGTATTAGAGGAACCAACAAAACCAGCCTCCAATGAAGAAAAAGATGTACATGACAACTCAAGGACAAGCAATAATGAACCTCCCATAAATCAAGATCATTAGAAACCCAAACATAAGAGTCGACATTAAAAATAAGGATTTCACATACCATGATATATATAGTAACATTAAGATAAAAAATAAGAGAGTAAGAAGAAGGAAAACGTAGAAGAAGAGTAGACAAATGAATGACAATAAAGAAATGAGAGAAGAGAATGAGAGTAATAGAGAAATGAAAGAAGAAAAGAAGAGTGGAGAATAGAAGAAAATGAGTAATAAACAAGAGAAGGAGGAGAAAGGTATGTGCTCATGTCAGGGGAGTGGCATAAAGAGGTCCTAGTTAATGCACCATAGTAAGGGCTTTGACTCTTGAAATATGTACCCAATAATATCGAGAGCTTTGGCCCCCGAACTTTGAATTTCAAAATCAGTGCTCAAAATATCACCCAGTGATAAAGGCCCTCGATAATGCTAATGCAAAAATATCGAGTGCTCAGGCCTTCACAATAGCCCAGATATATTGTGTTCCGAGTGCTAAAGCCCTTGGTAGTGAACATGAACTTTTTTAATAGCCATAACCTTAAAAAATGCATCTGATAATGTCATTGGACTTCTCAATGACATTCTGAGTAGTATAAAGCCCTAACAAATTTCCGAGAGATATAAATCCCTAACTATGGCACTCAGTATTAAACTATTTTTTTTGTAGTGTATCACAGCTGATATTTCGTTTTTGTAATTTTATTATTGTTTGATCATAAAATTAGCCAATTAAGTATCAATTACTTTTATAGGAATTTCTATTGAAAAAAACATCACTAGATCCGAATAATCATGAATACAAAACAAATATCACAAAAACACAATTCATCTCATAGCCGAATTCAACAAAACCTATAACTAAGCGTTTGTAGATTCTATCAATCTCTATGTGAAATAAACTAAAGCAAGCGTTCAATTCATTTTATATATTCTCAAGAGCAAAAACATATTTGATGTGATTATTTGGAATGAATTGAAACTTAATTTAATTTATTTTAAATAGATATTGAGAGAATCTAAACCTTAGTTATAAGGATGATTGAATTCGGTTATGATATTAATTATGTTTTTATGTCGCCTTTTCCGTATTCATGATTATCCGAAGCCTATAATGTTTAATTTAGTAAGCATTTATATAAAACTAATCGTTTCTTATTTGGTTAATTTTTGTGATCAAATAATTATAGAATTGAGAAAACGAACTACTCATTGAAGCTTGTGATAGATAGATTGATTCAGAAGCTCTTGTAACCAGTGAATTCATTGTTTTGATTACTCCCTTTTTATTTATTTGTACGTTATTATTTTTGATATCGTTATGTATCATTTCCCTTTGACATTTTAAGTACAAGTACACAATGATTGCTATATATCACAGTCAAATATGCACCAAGAGAACAAATGGCAAGACATGTAACAAATTTTTTATAAAAAATATCTAATAATGAGAATTAATAAATAATTAGAGTAAAGACTCATTTTGGTTCTTGAGAAATTTTGAGAGACCCAATTTAGTCCTTGAGAAAAATAAAATTTAGTCCCTAAGAAAAATAAATCAGGTCAAATTAGTTCTTATGTGAACCACAATTAGATAATTGAGTTTTTTTTTTCTAGACTTGTTCGATGACTCATCAACTTGATTCTCCCACGTGTAATTTTTACAAAAAAAAGGACAATTAAGTCTTTGACAATAGTTAAACATAGACAATTAAGTCCAAAAAAATATATGTGATTCATAGTTGATAGTTGAAATGACACATCTATAGAGATGCTGGTATCTTAATTCCATGATTAGTTGCTTTCTTAACTCTATTCATCTTGGGAGGTCTCGATTTTGCATGTCTTTTCATAATGTCCAGTTTCTTCGCTCTTTAGACAAGTCACTTAGTTTTTCAAATTATTATTTGTATTGACGTGTCAATGTTAGTGTCATGTCTAGTGTCTCTGTCAGTATCTGTGGGAATTAGACTATTGGTTAACTTATATTTTATACTTCAAATACTATAGAGCAAAAATAAGAAATTCACATAAAGTAGTAAAGAACCAGAACAAAAAAAACCACATGACAAAGTAAGAACAAAAAATCCTGTCAACGATAAACAAAATATCTACAAATTGCAAAGGCTAAATAAAAAATTCACATAAAATAGCAACAACAAAACAAAAATTGCATGAACAATATATGAAATCACACATACAAAAATGCAAGCAGGAAGAACAATAACGCACCTTCATAAATGTGAGTGCGAAGAAGAAAAAACGTAAGAATGAAGAAGAAAATGTAGTTTCTAAAACAAACGACAGAGACGACAGAAGTCACACCTTCAGAATTGCAGATCTCTACGAAATCAAAAGATTTTATATCTTAGACTTGTGGTTTCTCTAGATGAAATAACACTAGGGTTTTCAAGGGACATATTTTTTGCAATAAAATTTTATTCCAAATATTTCACGTGTAGACGGGGGTTTTGACGCCTAGACCACAAAAGTTTCCAACTTAGCACATATATTTAATTTTAAAAATAATATTGAGTGAATAACTAAATTGTTCTAATTTATTTTTCTTAATGACTACAATGTGTTTTTATTTTTTTAAAAAAACTTAGTTGAGTTTTTCAAAATTTATCAGGGACCAAAATGGATCATTAGTCAAATAATTATTATTCAAAATTTGTTGTTTTTTTATTCTCAAATAATCCTTCTTAGACAATTTAAGATATAATATTTATCATATCTCAAAACAATAATTTATTTATGTTGGGTATATTCACATCAATTTATTCAATAATATATATTAAACATTAAACAAAAACGAAATGCTCCCTATTGTTAATTGATTATTATTTTAAAAAGAAAACAATCATTTTTTTACTTTTTAACGGATTCTTCCATCAAACTAAAACATTATATTTTGTATAAAAACATTTAATATTGTTATAATTAATAATCTAAAATTTTAATATATTAACACTAATTAAGTACAAATTAACAAATATACACATATACATAGAATACAAATATGAATTAATATTCACATATTTTCAAAAAACAAAATGCAAAATAAATAAAATATACACTCATATTTACATATTTGCCAAAAAAGTACACAATAAGTAAATATTTTACCACATTTTAAAAAAAGTTACAATAAATATAACAAACATTATATTTTCATAAAAACGATAAATAAATACAATATACATTTTCCATACAAATTTACATCACAATACAAAATAAAACAACTCAACATATATATCAACATTAAAATGCAATAGGATTCCAAAACATTGTATGTGTTTCCAAAAGACGATCATGGTGGGCGATATAAGCCAAAAATTGTGGCGATTTCTATGGCGACTTATTTTTAAAATGGAATTTTATGATTTTTGGTATGGTGATAAAAGGGAACGTCAAGAAGAATCCGTATATGGTAACGACATATTTATGGTTTTCCAAACATTTTATTAATCCAACACTTTCCATCTAATCCTTCTTTCATAGATTAATTGGTAAAGATAAACAACACAAGGCACAGTTAAACAATAAATTTTAATTTTTAATATAAATAAATTGAGTCTTACAAAAAAAAAAGGAGGTGTATACGATTTTTATTTAAAAGAAAGAAAAGAAAAGAGTAGTAGTGGTGTGCAATAGGAACATATTGGAGGTGTGCGCAGATGTTTACTAGAAAGAGAGAAATAGAGTGAGATAAAATAAAATAAATAAAATAAGTCAAAAATCACTTAAGTTATTTAGTTGCAAGACGATTTTTTTTTCTTTTATTATAAATCACATTCTAATAATTCTTTAAATAAAATTCTGTTCATAAAATGACAATATGGATCCACACTATTTTATAAATATAACTAATGATAGTATAATAATACTACTTAAATATTATAAGGTCAAAATTAAGTATAGAGTGAATATTTAAATCAATAAATTGAGAAAATAAATAAATTAATCTTAATATAATATTAGTAATCTTAATCTTCACTTGTTGGGAAGACTTCTAGGGATCTTTTTGACGTGGTCGGTGGTAGTGTATCTCTTTTGGAGAACTTTCAGTCCAAAAACCATAGTTTGAATCTAGAGAACATTTTCTTAATATTTTCATTTTCTTCTATCTGAACGAGTTCATACTTTTTGACTAACAGATTTGTTTTGGTTTCCTATACTTGCCAATTTCCTTCATAGTTAAGAACTAGAGTATCTTAGATACTTGATGTGATGTGATTATCATAGGCAGAAAATCTCTTGCTTATCACACTTATTAGAGGCCGATGAACATATCATAACCGCATTCATCAAAAGCAACTGAGACATAACATATCATATATTTCTAGAGTCACCATAACTAGAGTGTTGTTGCATTATCAGAGTCAACCGAAATAGAGCACCACTTGCATCACTAGAGGCACGTGTTAGAGCGCTTTCACCAGATTTAGAAAAATGGAGTGAAGCGAAGTCTTGTTGTTCTTGCGGAGGATCATCTAACTCTAAACGTCGTCTCAAATGTGAACATTGTAATCGACTTGAACACATTATTGATTGATGTTGGAAGTCGCATGGTAAGTCTTTTGTAGTCGATAAATGCAACTCAAGTTGATCTTTTTGACATTATTCAGACCACACCTTCTCCACATGGTTCTCCATCAAGTTATGAAGATTTCCTCCAGTGGATTTTGATTCATCCGAACTTTGGTTCCACAACTTCGATTTCCCTTGGGTTCTTGATTTTGGTGTCTATGATCATGTCGTTGGTAATAAAAGTATCTTCTCTTCTCTCTCTACATCTAGTTTCTTACCTACTATAACTTATGTCAATATTGGCTCCCAAACACGATCCCAAGGGGTTGACACTATCAAAATTATCCCTTCCACTTCAGTTGCATATGTTGTCTATGTACTTGGATGCCTTTTTTATTTACTTTTAGTTAGTCGATTAACCCAGTCTCATGATTGTATTGTTACCTTTACTAATGATAGTGTTACCCTGCAGGAGTCTCAAGGCCTCTATTACCTTTATCTATCATCCAAGACATGCTTTGCCACATATTTGTCTCATACTATCCATGCTCAGCTAGGACACCCAAGTCTTACAAAACTTCAAAAGTTGGTGTTGAATTTGTCTATGTTGTCCATTTTACATTGTGAGTCGTGTTAGTTAGGGAAACACACTGGTAGTCATTTTCCTAATCGAGTCATTCTACTACTTTAGATTTGAACTGTTCTCTATTTAATGAAAAATAGATATAACTGTTCTCTATTTTTGAGCAATTTTATAAAGAAATTTAAACTTAATTTGGCGTTTCTACTCGTACTTTATGAAGTGATAATGCTTGGGAATATTTGTTCCATAAATTTCAAAATTTTATGGCTTCTAATGGTATTATTCACCAAACGCCATGTCCTCATACACCTAAAAAGAATGGGGTAGCCAAATGCAATAATCAACATCTCATTGAAACCACTCAAACCTTACTTCTCCATGGTAATGTTCATTATGTTTTTGGGGGATGTAGTGTTAACGACATGCTACCTTATCCAGCATATGCCATCTTCTGTCCTTGATGATAATATCCCTCATTTGGTCCTCTTTCCTCATACCTGTTGGAACCAAGTTGGTTTTACATTTAGAGTTTTGATGTTAACAAAAGTATTTTATGAGAACAATATATTTGACTTCAAAGAGTATGAAAGAAGATTCATGTTTTTTAATATAATCTAAAATAAGATTTAATTCAAATTTATAATTGATGAAAATCTAAAAAAAGATTTGATTCAAATTTACAATAGAAGAAAATCTTTGACCAAGTTGAAAATAAGATATGGTCAAGATTTGTAGAAGATTTGATCAATATTTAAAAAATATTTAATTAAGATTTGAAGAAGATTTGATCAAGTTTTGAAGAAGATTTAATAAAGATTTGAAGAAGATTTGATAAATACAAGCATAATCAATATGAAGAATTTACAAACTCAATCTATCAAAATAGAAATAGAATCAATATGAAGAATTTACAAACTCAATCTAAGCAAGATACAATTTAGAATTAACAAAGGACTAAATTAAAGCCCAAATTTTAACAATAAATAGATAGTCAAGGCTGAAGAAGAAAATCATCAAAAAAAAAAAAACTAATCTTAGAGTTCAAAGAGAGAAACACTTGTTCAAGTTAGAAATTCTTTGAGTGTTCTTTTCTTAGAGTGTGAGAGTTATTATTATTATTATCAACTTTATTAGAAGCAACTACTCAAGTTCCAATCTTTTGTATCCAACCCGATAATGGTTTAGTTCCTTCTTCAATTTGGGGTTGTCAGGTTGTTAGGAGAAGACTTGGCTTGTAGGGTCAAGGTGGTTATTTCCTCAAAAGTCTGGGGTTGTCAGGATGTTTGGGAAGACTGACGTGGAGGGTCAGGTGCTTTGTAATTCAAGGTATTTGAATTAGTGGATTAAAGCGTTCTAAATGAGGGGACTGGATGTAGCCAAGTTAGTGGTGAACTATGATAAATCTACGTGTCAAATTATTTATGCTTTCATTGCTTGCTTCCTTTGAATTTGATTGCTTCTAAATCAAGTAAGTCACCAAAATCAAACTAGTTTTTTTAATTTAAATAAAAATTATCAAAAAGTTATCAACTTTGGCAAACACAATTCAACCCCTCTTTTCGTGTTTGCACCTTTAATACCCATTTTCACCCATTACCTCCTTGTGTCTTCGAGTCTACGAGTTTTGTTCACAATTTATAACTATCAGCTCGATCGCTTAAGTGTGTCTTTCTTGGATAACATCGATTCCGAAAATTTTATCGTTGTGATTCTTTTACACTACAATGATACGTTACATCAGCTGGTGTTACTTTTTTGAGTCTATACCATATTTTGAGCTGATCCATCTAGCTACTAAGCCCCCTTAGGAAATTAATCTTGAACCTCCTCAGTTAGTTATCTCTATTTCGCCCAGTCTTGTTCCTCTCAAACCTGTTGAGTTTGCCCCTTAGCTACCTCTACGGTTGATCCCATAACTCCAAGACCACTACAAACATATCATTATCATCGCCCACCCTCTATTATACCTGTTCGTGAGGCCATTGCAGACTCTCCTATGATGCCACCACCACCTAAGCATCATCTTCTCATTGCTCTTTGTAAGGATATTGGCATAACACGTAATCCATCTCCTTATTATATTGATTTATGTTGTCATCGTCTTTCTCCTTTCCATTACACTTGCTTGTACTTTTTGTCTTCTGTTTCTATTCCTAAATCTCTAGGTGAAGCGTTATCCCACCTAGAGATTTCTTATTCTTGGATTTGAGAGCTAGAGTCTTCTGGTTCTTCGTGGGCTCATCATCCACAAGCTTAATCTCGTGAGACATGAGAGAGTTGATTAACTCTTTTAGACGATGATTTTTTAGGTCCTTTGCTTCTTGATTAGTTGTGATATTTGGTCTCCCCTTGCAAGGAAGACTATTAAGAATATTTTTGACATGATCAAAATTTATGTAGCTCTTTTAAAGCACTTGTAACCCAAAGATCAAAGTTTAAAATATGGAAAACATAGTCTCAATGTCTTCATCTTCCTCCATCTGAAAAGCTCAAACTTTATGACCATGAAAGTAGCTTTTGCTTCTTAGACCTACTTTTTTCCTTTATAGGTAAGAATTAGATCATTGTAGACACTCTTAGCCTTCTCCTTGGTGGTGCACTTGTCAAACTTCTTGAATGCGATCACATTCATCATAAATGTTCTAGCTTTATGATGCATCTTACACTACTTCTTCTAATCAATATTCATCTCTTTTCTAGAAACTTCAATACCATCCTCGTTGGTAGGAGCAGTTACCCATGTTCCACCAAATCCCAAACCCCATAATCTTGTGAGACAAAGAAACTTCTAAGTTTGTGCTTCCCATACTCAAAGCGGTCTCTATGAAACATAGAGGGTCTGTTGATGTTTCCTCCTGAGGTTTCATCACAAAAACCAAACATTTTGAAAAGTGGATCTTTTCTCAAGCACGATTAAGTGTTAAGCTTGAGACCGAGCTCTGATACCAATTGAAGGTGAAAAAACACGAGAAGAGGGGTTGAATTGTGTTTTTCCTTATTTAAAAATGACTTATTTTCTTAAAATCTAATTTAGTGATATAAACACGGGCAACTAAAAAGAGCATAGGGAAGGGAGAATCACATCAGAATTTATACTGGTTCACTACCAACGTGGTAGCTACATCTAGTCTCCTCACATAAAAGGATTTATCCACTAATTCAAAATATGAGTTACAACACTGACCTACAAGTTAGTCTTCTCAACTTTAAGTCTAAAACCTACAAGTCGTTAAGACACTACACCACCTTGACCCTACAAGTTAAATCTTCTCAACTTCCAACTGGAAAACCTATAAGGTTATTCAGGGAGAATAGCCATTACTGGGTTGAATTATATGTTGAGACAAAATCTCCCTCAATTGGTTTTAATGATAACAAAATTAATTAAAAGATTATGATTGATGTTAATGACTAATCTTTGCTTTTGACTGTATTCATATAAGAAAACAGGTTATTATTCATTAAGGCAAAAAGAAGAAAATTATGAGTTAAATGCTAAGTATGGAAAATGCCGAGGATGGCCTCACGAGTTGGTGAAACTGCAGTTCTGCATCCTCGCTGATTTGAATTTATTAAACAAAGGCATAATAGTATTAAAGAATGAATTATTTGAATTCATTCAACAAAGGCATAATAGTATTAAAGAATGAATTGTTTGATTCATTCAATAAAGGCAAAATACTATTAAAGAATGAATAAAGAAAAGCTTTTGAAGAAAAGGAGCAAGAAAGGCAAAAGAAAGGTACGAGGAAGGATTACATTAGCATGTGCCTATAGTCAACATCTTGAAAAGCATCCCAACACTTTATGAAAGCAACCCATCATGTCATAGGCAAAGGCTACATGTACTCTTGTGTGATTTAAAAAAGATTATAAAGTCAATCTTCAAAAAGGCAACAACAAACAAGTCCAAAATAAATTGCTCACATGTCTTAAGGCAAAGAAAGAGAAAAGGACTTTACACGTGAAGCCTTTACAAAGTCTTGAAGAAAGGAATGAAAAGGACATCAATTGTTCTTACAAGCATTAAATGAAGGAAAGAGAAAAAGTTCACATGTGAAGCTTTTTCAAGGCATTGAAGAAAGGAGAATGAAAATGACTTCACATAATCTTCAAACATTAAAGAAAGGAAATAGAAAAGGACAGCACGTGTCCCCAAGTACCCAGAAAACTGTTACCTCGTACTTGAACATGGAATGCATCCATCCAAGGAGCTGAATGGCATTTTCGTAATTATGAAGAAAAACCTTGGCATTTCTAAAATGAATTTTCCAACGGTCATAAAAGGCTTGACATATGAAATGAACATTACAAGACCTCTATAAATTGCAGCAATCTGATCTTCATCACAAACACAACACATTGCATTAAAAAGATCAAAGATCTTAAAGCTTTCAAGAAGCAACATCTATTATATCTTCATACTTTCTACAAATCCTACATTAGATCTTTGTTAATCTTTTGAGAAAGTATTTAGAATCAATCACTCTCTTATCACACTGTAATTTCCACGTGAGATACACTTGGAAATATTTGAAATCTGATTGTAAGCTTGGTGAAGCTTAAGAATACACAAGTTGTAATCATCCTCTGTCTGAGGTTGATCTGTTTGAACATTAGTGAAATCTCACAAGGGTGTGAGGACTGGAAGTAGCCATCTTTGGGTGAACCAGTATAAAAACAGTGTGTCAATCTTATATTTCTCTTTCACTCTTTTGCTCAGTTCAAATATGAAGGTTTTGAAAAACCCATCCTCGGGCTTTCCATCCTCTACAAGAGGATAGTTTTTAAAACACTTGAAAATTATTTTTAACAGCAAAATCCCTATTCAACCCCTTTCTAGTGATATTTAGCTACATCATTATAAAGGGGTGAAACTGAGTTCTCTTTTGCTTCTTCTAAGAGGATTAATTACAATGAACTTCATACTAAAATATAGTACTAAGAAATATAAAGTTGAATGAGTGTTTTTGCTAAAACTGAAACCTTAAATTCTGAATACTTAGAGAATTTTGAATTCGTAAGGTTTTCTGAGTTGTTGTGTTATTATTTCTACTTCATAAGTGATCCCTTCATATAGCAAGAATTAAGGTTTCAATATTGTCTCAATTAAATTCTGAGCATATCTTTTTTGCGCGAGGTCAACAGAGATCTTTGCAAAAAATAAACCTTGGTGTATACGGTTTGAGAATATGACCGTTGAAGCTTGATTAATTCAAAAACGAACCTTCAACCAAATCTTCTAGAATGATTATGTGGGAGAATGTCCATATAGCATTTGAAAATAATTTTCCTTGAATATTTTGAGCGTATCTTCCTTTGGCGAGGTCAACATATATCTTCTTTGCGCGAGGTCAACAAAGATCTTTGCAAAAAATAAACCTTGGTGTATACGATTTGAGAATATGACCGTTGAAGCTTGATTAATTCAAAAACGAATCTTCAACCAAAACTTTTAGAATGATTATGTGCGAGAATGTCCAAATAGCTTTTGAAAATAATTTTCCTTGAATTTTTTGAGCGTATCTTCCTTTGGCGAGGTCAACATATATCTTCCCAAAAAATAAACCTCGATAGATATGTTTTTGAAATATGATTGTTGAAGCTTGATTAATTTTAAAATGAATCTTTAACCAAATCTTCTACAATGATTATGTGCGACAATGTCGAGATAGCTGAAAATAATTCTCATTGAATCCTTCCTTATGCGATGTCAACACACATCTTGACAAAAAATAAAATTTGATATATATTATTTAAAAATACTACTGTTGAAGCTTGATTAATTTTGAAATTTCAATCGAACCTTCTAAATGATTATGTAAGAGAATGGTTAGATAGCTTCGTATAAAATAAGAGACTATTAAAAAAAAAAGAAGTTAAATAAGGTTATAATTTCCATAACCTTTGATTGGGGTTTATTTGTATTTTACTGTTGGGTTAAGTTGTGACTAATATGTTGTGTGGTACTTTTGCTTGAATGTCTTATGCGGTTTTTTATTTTTTGCTCATTGTAGTGATCACAAAGCTCTTCACCCGTGCATGCCGACAAAACTAAATATTTCTCCAAAGTTCGAATCTTCTTAACCTAAATATCTAAATCTAGAAACCCCAATTGGAGTAGATCTTGGTAATACCACGCGATCTGTGATTCTGTTTTTCCCCTGAATTTTAGGGGGAAAATTGGGGTTTTGAACAAATTTGGAAAATGAGGCGAAGAGCAACAGATTTTCGAAGGCCAGTGCGGAGAAGGGTTCCTGATGCGTTGTGGTGGGCATTGTGTTGTGCAGTGGTTCTTCTTTTTATCTATATTCTTACCAAAGGGACTCAAATTGAGTCTAGACCGGCTTTGTCCAAGGTATTGCTTTTTTTTTTTTTTTTTTTTCTCAACCCGTTTTTGTAGATTTCTGTTCTTGTTTGCTGATTTGTGTGAAAACCCCGCTAATTTCTTTTTGGATGATAGTCTAGGATGTGGAAGCTTTGTTTTCTGTTAAGTTAATATGATATGGGGTTCTTTATACAAGTTATTGTTGTGCCTTATTTTCTAAGGGAAATTTGATTAAACAGCTAAATTATTATGTCTCTTAAGCTCAATAAGATGTTTCTATATCTATGTTATTAAAAAGCTATTTACAATTTCAACATTTAGGGAGATGCGAACACTGAAACTTAAGTTCTCTGAGTTATTTATTAGCTCTTCTACACACTTAGATACATGAACTTGTACGATCAGATAAGTCTAGATAAGCTTTAAAAAGTCTCTTTCAATTGTCCTGATGTTGGAAACTCATTGTGTTTTCGGAATTATATATCATGTGTCTTTGGGAGCTAGCTTTTGTTCTTATTGGCTTTACATGCCTTTTAATTTTTGTGGTGTGTAAAAGGGGTTGATTCATATGATTAATTCTTAGTTTTTGTTCTTTGTTGTTTGGGGCTCATGCAATTGATGCATTCGAAATATAACCTGTTTTCCTGAGAAACAAATGGTTCTGTGTGAGACGTGTTTCGGGAAAGTTGTTCTGTTTCTCTATCCTACTTCTTTTTTAATTTCCATATGTTATAAACTGTACGCCTTTTTTTACATCAATCAGAATTTTAACAGCTAATATTTTGGAATAGCAGTATTGTGTGCCTGATCAGATTTTTTAAACTGCTGGTTTTATTGTGACATCGTATCATTGCTTGCTTAATTTATATAATCGCTAGTCTAACATGGCTCGGCGACATTGCTTTTGCAAGTTTGCTATACATCTTTGAAAACATGGAAACCGCCAACATATAGTAATGAAGAAAATTTCACATAATCTTTGAATACTTTAAAAGATAAAGATGTTTCTATGTCAGTATGTGAAAAGTCATGTATATGAGACAATTTTTCAAATGCCTAATTAAAATACATTAGAATAGCTGGCAATAATAACTGCCGATGAGTTTGCTGTGTTTGACGATTGCTCAAGATGTGTCGAAACAAAGCAAAAATGTTTTTTTTGGAGACACTTGTATTAGTTGTTCGACACGTGTTGTACAGGTATTGGACACCGCCACAGGGACACTCTTAATCCGAGGAGTGTCCGTGCTTCATAGGCTATAGCTATTACATTGTGTTCACATTGTTATAATTTGTTTAAAATGACTACAATTATACGGGGAGCTTATTGGTAAATGTATTGCAATAGGCAGAATAGTGATACTTCCATATGTTTCTCTTGTCCTAAGTTATGTCACAAACATTTCATTTTCTTATTATAGAGAAAAAATAATTTTTCTTTAATATATCTTCATCATATTTTAATTTATCACATTGGAACCATAACAGAATAATTAAAGGGTAACACATAGCTCATACCAAAAATTACTTAAACTTGATTAAGTTATTGGAACATAGCTTGCATGGCATGCTTGACTTCTTATTTCAAAGCTAGTGTATTATATCTTATTTTTGGAGAGATTGGGTCGTTGTTGTCCTTGTTTAGCAAATAATTTCTTGTATCCTGTTGTGCAGAGAACTTACAAGAATGACAGGATTATGGAAGGCCTTAATATTACCGATGAGATGTTAAGTTCGGACTCAGTGACCAGACAACTTAATGATCAGATATCCTTAGCAAAAGCTTTTGTTGTAATTGCAAAAGAAAGTAACAATCTCCAATTTGCTTGGGAACTAAGCGCTCAGATCCGCAACTCGCAGATTCTCCTCTCAAATGCTGCCACTAGGCGTTCTCCTTTAACAACAAGAGAATCGGAAAGTGCAATCCATGACATGGCATTGTTATTATACCAGGCACAACAACTCCATTATGACAGTGCAACCATGATCATGAGATTCAAAGCAAAAATCCAAGCCCTTGAAGAACAGATGAATTCAGTAACTGAAAAGAGTTCAAAATATGGACAAATAGCGGCTGAAGAAGTCCCAAAAAGCTTATACTGTCTTGGTGTCCGGTTGACAACAGAATGGTTCAAAAACCTTAATTTGCAAAAGAAATTGAAGGACAAAAGGCAAGTGGAGATGAAAATTAAGGATAAAAATCTTTACCATTTTTGCGTGTTCTCTGACAACATTATTGCAACTTCGGTCGTGGTCAATTCAACTGCAAAAAATTCTAAGAATCCCAATATGATTGTTTTTCACCTTGTCACTGATGAAATAAATTATGCCGCGATGAAGGCGTGGTTTGCCATGAACGATTTCCGTGGGGTGACTGTGGAAGTTCAGAAGTATGAAGACTTCACTTGGTTAAATGCTTCGTATGTTCCTGTGCTTAAGCAACTTCAAGACTCGGAAATACAAAGCTACTACTTTTCTGGAAACAGTGATGATGGAAAGACACCTATCAAGTTTCGTAACCCTAAATATCTGTCAATGCTTAATCACCTGAGGTTCTATATCCCTGAAGTTTTTCCCGCATTGAAGAAGATCGTTTTCCTGGACGATGATGTCGTTGTTCAAAAGGATCTTTCTGATCTTTTTTCAATTGATTTGAATGGGAATGTTAACGGAGCTGTTGAGACATGCATGGAGACATTTCATAGATACCATAAATACTTGAACTATTCTCATCCTCTTATAAGAGCACATTTTGATCCTGATGCATGTGGATGGGCATTCGGGATGAATGTATTTGATTTGGTTGAATGGAGAAAAAAGAATGTAACCGGCATCTACCACTATTGGCAGGAAAAGAATGTAGATCGGACGCTGTGGAAACTCGGTACCTTGCCACCTGGACTGTTAACATTTTACGGATTAACTGAGCCCTTGGATCCATCGTGGCATGTACTGGGTTTTGGCTACACAAACGTTGATCCTCAGTTGATAGAGAGAGGGGCTGTACTCCACTTCAATGGGAACTCCAAACCTTGGTTGAAGATTGGGATTGAAAAGTACAAGCCCTTATGGGAAAAACATATTGATTACTCTCATCCCTTATTGCAGCAATGCAATTTTCATTGATTATGAATTGGAACATCTAGTTCAAACCTTGGTGTAAGATTTGGATTCACACAAGCAGTAGTTCCAGTTGGTGTGTATGGGAATACATTATTGACCATTCCAATCCTCTATTGCAAGTGAATGGTCCTTTGAAGCAAAAGCCAATTAAGGTATTTTTTGTAGTAAAAAAATGCTTTTACAATTTTAAAAGGTCAAGCATATTCGACAGGCTATAACACGGTGTCTTCGTTGATTTCGGAACTTCGCTTGTAGCATATAGATGTTCATTTCTATTAGACAATATCAGTTCATAGTTTCTTCTTTGTGATTTTAGTCAGAGTTGAGATCTGCTGTAAACTCTTTATTGTCCACAAGTACAACTATTGTTCTTTGCAAAGACCAGATGCACTGTTAGTTAGATACTAAAAAGAAACTCTGATTAGAGTTTTATGGTTCTTTCCTGTATCAAAACTATCTTGCTTATTTATTTTCTAATCAGAGACTTAATATCCTTTTTGTTTCTCTCAATTGTTCTGGGTCATGATATAAATGAAAGAAACATTTTATTTAAATTTGTGTAAATTTTACTTATTAATAAGGTAGTAAGCAATTTTTTTGAAGTAAACGATTGTCTACATTTTTATAAAAATTGAAAATGTCAAAAACCATTTTCATTATTTTTGAAAATTTATTTTCCTTAACTATCATTTTATGTTATAAAGTAGGAATGACAATAGGTAAAGTCTGGATAGGATTGGGTACTATAGTACTTTTCTCTATACTCAGTTGAAAAATTATGTACAGGTAACAACCTTAATCTCTGTACCCATTATCTATATTTTAATTAAAATAAATTGTTAAATGATAAAATACTATATCATTGGCGTTTAAAAATCATCTTTGTATTTTGCTAATAGTCTTCCAGTAAATAAATAGAATTTGGGTTGAAATAGAAGGTTATTTTTTCTTGTTAATGCTGAATATAAGAATCTTCCACTCTTTTGTTCACATTGGCAATGTGTTGGTCATAGCTTTTCCTTTTGTAAGTTTAATGTTAAAGTGGATCAATAGAAAGTGTAATTCATAGGGTTTTGGTCCTAGTTTATCTAATTCAACTAACACAAATCATCTTCGAGATGATTATTATTATCCTAACATGTTTATTCTTGGTTCTTGAAGTGATGTAATGTCAAAGGAGAACAATGATCAAGACCATTAGATCTTTTATGATTTGGAAGTCAACTTAAATGTTATTGTTACTGACGATAAATTACATCTTATGATTGTTCATAACTTGGAGATATTACAGAGTAATTTTTTTTTAATGAAACATATCGTATAAAAGATACTGATGATGGAGAGAAGACAACAACTTTGCATAATCGTTCTATTATCAATGAAGAACATTTTACGAATGTAATTTCTAAGAAATGTAAAAAATTATCTAGAAAGAAGCTCTATTATATAATTTTTATCAAAGAGCTAAAAAACCTACATGATTTGATGAATATTTTTTGACACTTATTATTTTCTTTATTACTGCATTATATTTATGCGTTCTCGCTTTTGTTTTTCTTTTTAAAAAATTTTAACTTTAAAAGGTAATATTAATAAAAAAAACTAAAATAAAAATAATTCCTAAACTAACCACAAATTTATTTAAATAAAAACAAAATAATATTTAGAAAATAGTTAACATATTTTATGACATTTATTGTTAACTTTATATATAATTTAGTTATAAAATATTTTTATTCCACCCAAAAAATTACGAGCGGTTTGATTAACTTTTGTTGTGGTTTATTTGTATATTTAGATTGATACAACTATAAACTCACACAACTCTGAGGTCTCATGTTCGAACTCAGAACAAGATATGCAACTTAATAATATCAATATTTGTCAATTGAAAAGAACTTGAGAACAATAAAATATATAACTTTATCAACATCTTTGTGTTGTAAGTTTTTTGTATATATAAAAATATTCTTATATAATTGACAATGTTGGTATCAATATCAAAGTACCCTATCCTTAACCATTTATTTTTGTGGATAATTACCTATCTTTATTATACTAATTGTTACCCTACTCATTTTGGGTAGTTTTTAAAAGTATTAGTATTGATCTAATTGTCATCCTTATTATAGAGTCTTTTATCAATTTAAATTGAATAAACATTTTTAAAAATGAATAAAAAATATTTTCACAAAATAAATATTTCTTTATTTGTTCAATCATTAATTTTAAATTTACTTGATTTTTTAATAATAAAGGATAATCATCATATATATAATATTATTATATAAAGACAATTCTTAATTATTAATTTTAATAAGATATGTTTTCTAAATAAATTTATCCTTAATAGTTAAGTATTTTTCTAAATTAAAATTTAATCTTAATCAACACCAAAGTTTTAGGAAACTATTAACAACTCAACTTTTTCTAAGTTTCAATTTTAAAAATATGTAATTTTTCTTTATCTTTAAAAATATGTAATATAAATATTAATATTAAAATTTAAGTCTATAGATTTTATTACAATAGTGGTAAAAACGGATAAACATACCGTCATCTTTTGTTAGGGGGTGTAGAGATTTTGAGGACTTAAGTCAAAATTTCAAAGAGACTTGATGTTATATAAAACTATTTCTAATAAATTATCTATATAGGTTTTATTTTATCTACGTTTATCTCTACAAAATATATATATATATATATAATTAGTACTTATTTTTAGTTCAAATATTATATTATAAATACATATTTGATATAACGATAAATTTAACCAAATTTTTGTGTCAGACTCACAATCATGCTTGTGGAGCACTTGACCCACTAAAATTTTATTTATATATGTTTTCATTGATAATATTATTATTATTATTATTATTATTATTAATAATACTTTTTGAATGGAAGTCTTATAACCACTATAGTATGCCTAGAGTTTATGCAAATATAAAATGGGGCCTAAGACACATACCCTAATTCCATTGCACTATAAAGCTATTCAGATATGCTCTATTTTTTTAAGCAACGTTCTATCTTCTTGTGATTAATTTTGTTGAATTAAAATTAGTGTAAGACCTAGTTCAATTGAGAAATATTAAAATTGTTGGGATGAAAATTATATCTCGAGTTGGAATATAAGATATTAAAATTATATACGAATTTCTTTATCATTTCATTTATAAAAACAATTAGCTTTGACAATTGTATTTAATTATTTAGCATGTATATCATACAAGTTGGCTGTCAAAACAAAAATGGAGAATAATACCGTTGACTAAAAAGTTGAATAATATTTCTAATAAAAAATAATTTTTATATTTTATATTTTTTAAAGTAACAATTAATGTGCAAAAGCATCATATGACAAATATGACATCTCAGTTATATTAACATCATGTAACTACCACCTATCATTTGCAACCGCCTAATCGAAGAAAATAACATAAGGGAAAACATATGCCTTGTTAACAACCCGACTAAAAAAATACAAAAGTATAAAACTATTATGAAGGGAAAAAGAGTGTAGTGCTTAATGACAATAGGGACAAACCCTAAACTAAAGCAACTAGTAAAGACAAAAAAAAAAAGATATGAAACTCCAATAAATAAAAAACAAAAAGTAGATATACTATTTCTAACTTTGAAAGTGTCATCTTGAATAAAGTTAGGTATATTCCACCAGTTGAAACATTGTTCATTGAAGGCAAAATTAATAAGCTTATTTGTACAATGATTCCTTCTTGATATATATGAGAAATGATAAAATGAGAGCCTTTAATAATCTTAAGACAATTCAGTCAAAGATTATGTAATTGCCAAGCAACAATTTGAGGAGACTTGAAAGTTAGAGCAACCAATTGAGAATTTGTTTCCAACCAAAGTCTCTTATGCTCTCTTGAGGAAGCAACTTCAATAAAAGTCATACCACCAATAGGCTCAACATGAAAAGTAAAAGAATGACCAATTGCAAGAGCAAAACAACAAATAGAAACACCACTAGAATCTTTAAAAAATACTCCAACAAAGTAGCTAAGCAAGGACTACCCTTAGCAGCCCAATAAGAGATACACATTATCCAACCAAAAGTAAAAGGCTTCCATATAACTTCAGCAATAGAAATTCCAACTCGAGGTGTTAGTGCAAAAATGGCTTTATCTACGATCATTTGGTTGATGTTTTGATGATAACATAAACTAACGAATAAAGAACAAATATCTCATAACTGCATTTTCTAAGTGTGTAGATTAAGTTAGAAAACAATGACTATCTATTTTAATGTAACAAAAATTACAAGTAACTTAGAGACAATAATCTAAGTGTTTCTAAACATAAACAATATTATCACCTAATAAACAAGTAACTATGTTTACTAATATAGTAAGTAATAATATAGCTATAAGAAGTATTGCAATATACAATCCAAGTCAAAGATTTAAAAGCAAAAGGAATACAAGTCATTGTTCTGATATAAGCTAGATCCTCTGATGAACAAAGAAAAAAGAGAATATTCTAAACAAAGATCAAAGTGACTTTGAAGAAACTACTGCAAATGTGTCTGACTCTCACGAACATGCTCTCAAATGCGCTTTCGGTGAATTCGATAATACAAGAAAAATTGTCGTTTGCCTCTGATATGTGTGACAAACAAGTGATTGTCTGCCTTTAATAATTTGTGTCAAGCATCTGATTAGTCTCTCTCTGACAACTTTAAAAAAATTGTATTGTCTAACTCTGATGAAAAGACAACACTCAAGATAGCCAATTCTCTGATGAAACTAATCTCTCTAAAACAACAAGCTCTAAAAAAGTCAACCCTATGAATAGTCAACTCTATAAAAAAAAAGACAATTATGTTTATGCTCTAGTTAACATCTTGAATCTATTAATTGTCTGAAAGTCTTTGTGACATCCTTTGTTAGTAACATCCCCTGAGATCTACCTTTTTAAATTGAAATACACATGATCAATCATGAACATATATTCAAATACATCTTAAAGACTGATTTTCATGAAGTGGTGATTGAAGATTTGCAACGGTAACATTCTCAATGAACACTTCTTCTCTCTATTTAAGAAGAAATCGTTCAATTAATCGAGTGTGTGAGATAGAATGTAAAAGAAGACGTGTTAAGAAGAAATTCTGAAAAAGTCAAGAACACATCAAAAGAAAATTATGAATGAAAAATCATTTCAGTAGAGTAATTAGAATGGATGTAAATCCGTCAATGTGTTTTCATACACTTGAACTTATATAAGACTTGATATGTAACATCCTCTCAATGAGAATTAGAATACTTGAAATAGACTTTGTATCAATTCATACGCATACTAGAATTGATGTAAATCATCTCATTAACGACAATAATTATCTCAACCTTAAGAGGTTCGTAAAGAGGTACAACAACAATTATAAGCCTCAACGACATGCTGCCAAAATTTTGAAGAAGAGTTCTAATGGTGATAACCTGAAGAGGCTAGAGAAGAATACTCAAAGCCTGAAGATGAAGAGTAAACAATACTTGTATGCTATTATTGAAATAGTGTATTAAGTTATCGATTGTACTGAAGTAAAATCTCTTTGTAAAAGGAGGAATAGATGTAGCAACAGTTTGTTGTGAACTAGTATAAAAATATATGTTTCCTTTTTCTCTCTATTTCTCTTATCTATGTTCTCTATGATTCAACCTTTTTGTCTCTAAGCCTGTTTTGATCGTAAGTTGAATGATTTGATAAATAACATATTTTTTGTTAAGAAATCGAAGTACCTTTATTCTGAAATGTCAAAGCACAATTCAAATATCCCATTTCTTGTGTTTTACAACACCATTACGAGGATGGTAGGGAGGATTAAATTTTTTAATGATATTAAAATCCTGCATAGAAGAAGAGGATAAACCTTACTAAAAGAACCAACAAGGTGCACCTTGAAGGCGCAAACACGAGAAGTGGGGGTTGAATTGTGTTTGCCAAAGTTGATAACTTTTTAATAATTTATAAATAAATAAAACACTAGTTCATAATTCTTTAATCCACTAATTCAAATACCTTGAATTACAAAACACCTAACCCTCAAAGCCAATCTTCCCTAACAGCCTGACAACCCCAGACCTTTGAGGAACTAACCACCTTGATACTACAAGCCAAGTCTTCTCCTAACAACCTGACAACCCCAGATTGAAGAAGGAACTAAACCATTATCGGGTTGGATACAAAAGATTGGAACTTTAAGGGTTTGCTTCTAACAAAGATGATAATAATAATATCACTTACACTCTAAGAAAAAACACTTAGACAATATTTCTCATTCGAACAAGTGTTTCTCTATTTAATCTCTAAGACTACTCTTTTCTTATTTTTGATGATTTTCTTCTTCAACCTTGAGTATCTATTTATTGTTAAAATGTGGCTTCAATTTAGTCCTTGTTTAATAATGAATTGTATTTTTTTGTTCAGATTGCATTTGTAAATTCTTCAAATTGATTCTATTCCTATTTTGTTTAGATTGAGATTGTAAATTCTTCAGATTGATTATGGTCGTATTTTTTTCAAATTGCGTTTGTAAATTTTTCAGATTGATTCTGTTCATATTTTGTTGTGGATAAATCTTGATCAAATCTTCTTCAAATTTTAACAATAACTTATTTCATACTCTTTGAATTCAAATATATTATTCTCATAAAATACTTTTGTTATCATAAAAACTCTAAATATAAAATCAACTTGGTTCAAACAATCTCCCCCTTTTTTTATGATGACAAAACTTGTATTTTTTATAACAACTTTTCTTTATATTTCTTTGACTCCCCTAACTTAGGGCTCTCCCTAAGTCTAAGTATTATTTTTTCTCCACTTTATCAAAATATTTTTCTCCCCCTTTTGTCATCAGACAAAAGAACTTGAAAGTGAGATTTTTTTTTTTGAATAACATGAATATAATATATTACAAGAAAATATAAAAACTAATATAAAGCTAAACTACTTTGAAGTTATCACATCAACAGTCAGGTATGAAGGTAAGGTTTATGTTTTTTTTGATGAAGTCAAACCTATCTTCATGTAGTGGTTTGGTGAATATGTCAGTCCATTGGTGTTTAGTGTCTACAAACTGAGTGTTTAGTACCCCTTTTTGAACAAAATCCCTAATGAATTGGTGTTTGATCTCTCTGTGTTTAGCTCTAGAATGTAAGATATGGTTTTTGGTTAGACAAATGACATAAGTGTTATCACAATAGATGGGAATGTTGGATTATAGGATTTTGCAGTATTTAAGTTAATGTGTCATCCAAAGTAGTTGAGAACTGCAGCTAGTTGCTGAAATGTACTCAGCCTCTGTTGTTGACATTGCAATGGTGTTTTGTCTTTCTCTCAAGTTTGTCTCCTGCATAATCATAATCACAATATCCCCTCTATTTGTTCTTATTAGATTTCTTGTAGAACAAAGTAAGGTTGGTAGTGCCTTTTAGGTATATAAGGATTCTCTTAATAGCAGTTAAATGTGATTCCCTAAGGTTAGCTTTAAATCTTGCACATACACATATAGTAAACATGATGTTAGGTCTAGAAGCGGTAAGGTAAAGTAGGGATCCTATCATTCCTGTATAGGTTGTTTGGTCAACTTTTTCGCCCGAATCATCTTTTTCATGTGAACAAGTAGGGTGGTGTAGCCATAGGTTTGCAATCATTCATCTTAAACTTCCTAAGAAGTTATTTGGTATATTTAGTTTGACAAATGTATATACTTTTTTGACTTTACTGAATTTTTATCCCTAACAAGAACTTAAGTTCTCCCATCATACTCATTTGAAATTCAAGCTGCATCAATTTAGAAAATTCTTGACAAAAAGTGTCATTAGTAGATCTAAAAATAATGCCATCAACATAAATTTGAACAATAAGAATGTCATCTCCTATTGATTTTCTAAAAAGTGTAATATCTACTTGTCCTCTTTCAAAGTTATTTTTAAGCAAAAAATTACTCAGTCTATCATACCATGCCGTAGGTGCTTGTTTTAGACCATACAGAGATTTCCTAAGTTTAAAAATATGATTTGGAAATTCAGAGCTTTCAAAACCTGGGGGTTGTTTAACATAGACTTCTTTACTTTTATAACCATTTAGAAAAACACTTTTAACATCTTTTTGAAATAATGTAGTATTATTATTTGCAATAAAATAAAGTAGGATACAAATAGCTTCTAACTTGGCTACTTGAGCAAATGTCTCAGTGTAATCAATGTCCTCTTGTTGATTGTAGCCTTGTGCGACAAGTCTTGCCTTGTTTCTGACCATTTCACCTTTTTCATTTAGTTTGTTTCTGAAAACTCAATTGGTTCCAATAATGTTCTTTTTTGGTCTAGGTACCAGATCCCAAACATCATTCCTCTTAAATTCATTTAACTCTTCTTGCATTGCAAGAATCCATCCATCATCTGCCAATGCTTCATGAATAGAGGTAGGCTCAATTGATGAGAGTAAGCCAAACAAAGTGGTATCTTTTAGTGATGATATGGTCCTCAAAGGATCACTTGCACTTCCAATGATTAGACTTTCAGGATGAGATGACTTGTACTTCCATCTAGATCTTCCTTCTGACTTATATTGACTATTTTTGACTTGATCAGATTCGTCCTTTAAAGATTTATCATATTCTTCTAATTTGCTTATATCCTATAATTTTTCAAGTTCTTCTGGCTTGTCTGCATCTTTTTCCTTTGGTTTTGGTAAACCTACACTATCATCATCTTGCTTTAACTTTTCAAGGTCAAACTGTTTGTCATCAAATTTAACATGTATGGATTCTTCCCTAATATGAGTTTCCCTATTAAACACTCTATAAGCCTTAGATCTTTCAAAGTATCCAATGAAGGTACACTTTTGAGATCTAGAATCAAATTTACCAAGGTTATCTTTAGTATTCAACACATAACAAGTACAACCAAATTGTTTAAAAATAGAGATGTTAAGCTTTTTACCTTTTCACAATTCATATGGTGTTTTATTCAATATAGATCTAATTAAGACTCTATTTTGAATATAACTTGCATTATTAATTATTTCATCCCAAGAGTGTTTTGCAACATTCATATTATTTAATATGGTTCTGACCATTTCTGGGAGTGATATATTATTTATTTTTACAATTCCATTTTGTTGTTGTGTTCTAGGAGAGGAGAAGTTGTGAGAGATTCCATTTTTATTGCAAAAACTTTCAAAGAACTTGTTTTCAAATCCTCCATGATCACTTCTAATTGTTACAATCTTAAGACTGTTTTCATTTATTATTTGTTTGCAAAATGTGATAAACACTGTGTGGAATTCATCCTTACTTCTTAAGAATTTTACGCATGTCCACGTAGTATAGTCATCTACTATAACAAATCCATATTTCTTTCCACTTAGAAAGGCTATTTTCACTGGCCTAAAGATATCTATATGTAAGAGCTCAATGGGCTTTGAGGTGAAGACTGAGTTCGTAGGAATAAAGGAGTTCTTTGTTTTCCTTTTTGACAAGCTTCACACATAATTTCAGTTTGATAACTAAGCTTTGGTAGACCTCTGACTAGTTGAAGTTTATTCTGTTTTGTAATTAATCAAATGTTTACATGACATAATCTTTTATGCAAAATTAAATTATCTTCATTTACTTACATAAAACACTTAACCTCTTTTTTCTCTGGACTAAACAAATTTATCTTATAAATGTTGTTTTGCCTCTGACCTGTAAAGAGTACATATCCATCTTTTTGACTAATTGTCTTGCATGTTTTTTGATTAAATATAATATCATAATTATTATCACTTAACTGACTAATACTTAATAAAGTATGCTTAAGACCTTTAACAAACAAGACATCTTTAATAGAATACCAAATGTACCTTGACCAATGATCTGACCTTTTTTCTTTCCTTTAAAAATCACTGTGCTTCATTTGCTCAGTGTTAGTTCTTGGACCATAAAATATTCTCACGTCATATGTCCCAAACATCCACTATCCAGATACCATAATTGGTGTTTTAACTTGATTGATGAGGACATCTGCAATATAGACAATTTTATTCTTAGGTATCTAAATTTGGTTAGGTCCTAGTTTGTTAGTCTTAAAATGTTTATTGTCTTTCCTTGTATTTAACATGGGACAAGATAATTTGGAGTGACCTTTCTTAGAGCAAACAATACGTAATATATTAGAGGGAATAAGTTTAAGTTTAGTTACAGTTTCTTCAAAATCTATATCTCTTTTACCATTTCTACTAACTCCATAAATCATAGAAGCATATTTGCTTCTTTCCATACCATTAGCAAGAAAATCTTGAAATACTTCTTCATGCTTATTAGAGTTACATGTGATATTTTTAATTAATGCTGAACTATGGTTACTTTTCAGAGTTGTATTTTCAGTCTTAAGTTTAACAATGTCAAATTTTAGAGTTGCATTTTATGTTTTAAGTTCAATAATATCAGTTTTCAGAGTTGCATTTGCTGTTTTAAGTTCAACACTTTGATTCTTTAACACATTAACTTTTTTAGTTAGGTTTGTATTTTCTTTTCTAAGTGTTTTCAATTTTAAGACATTTTGTGATTCTTATTTTAAAATTCATTTATAGCAGTAACTAAATTAGATCGAGTAAAGTTAGAAAATACCTCAATTTCTTCATCTGTTAATTCACTTCCAAAGTCAGAAGTGTTGGATCAAGAGGAGGAGTTGGTATGAGCCATCAAAGCCAGATCTGCTTGTTCATCATTAGAGGATTCACCAGAATCTTTTGGATATGAAGACAATCTCTTCTTCCTCTAAGTTCAGATTTTGATAATCTGAATCACTATCCTCTAATTCTGGTGTTGCCTTTAGAACCTTCATATGCTTGGATTTTAAGGCCAAAGTCTTGTTCTTCTTCATGGGCTCATCTTCTTCAAACTCAATTTCATGTGATATTAGAGAGCTGATTAGTTCTTATAGCTTAAGAGTATTCAAATCCTTTGCTTCTTGAATGGCAGCGGTCTTAGGTCTCCACTTGCTTGTACGATTCCAAAAGATTTTCTTCAAAGATCAACAGTAGTATAACTCTTCTCAAGTACTTTTAGTCCTGAGACCAGGATCAGGAATCTAGAAAACATTGTTTCAATGTCTTCATCTTCTTCCATCTTGAACAACTCATACTTTTTGACTAGGAAGTTGGCATTTTCTTCTTGAACTTGCTTGCTTTCTTCACGGGTTAGAATCAGACTATCATAAATACTATTTGTTGTGTCCTTGTTGGTACACTTGTCAAACTCCTTGATGGTGATTTCATTTATCATGAATACTCTGGACTTATGATGCATCTTGTACATCTTCTTCATATAAACATCAATCTATTTTCTTAGAATTTCAATACCATCAGTATTCTTCGGAGCAATATAACCATCTTCCACCAAGTCCCAAAGTTCAGGATCTTGTGAAATATAGAAACTTCTCAGCCTGTCCTTCTAGTACTCAAAACATTCTCCATCAAACAGAGGTGGTATGTTGATGTTTCCTCCAACAACTTCTTCATTGAATCCAGATATATTGAACCCATGCATCTTTTCTCAAACCTTGTGATGACTCTTCATCATATGCATATTTTTCATTGATTTTAGTCTTATTTATCTTTAACCATTAGTTAATTTAAGGATTTATTTGATATATTTTGTTGATTTTAGTTCTTTGCTTTAATGAAATGTTTATGTTCTTATTTACTTGATTAAGTAGAGATTTTCGTAGTTTTGCGTTGTTACTTTGTTTTAGTGCAGTGCTGAATTTTGGTGAGAAATCAACATGCCATATCTATAGTATTTCATACATAACTGGAGTTGTAGATGTCCAATTGGATTTAATTTTAGTAACTAAATATAATTCAATAGTAAAACGCAATCCTTGAGTTCGACACTCAGTACTACCGTTTTATTATTACTTGCAACGATTCGGTACACTTGCTGAAACGCAACCAAGTTTTTGGTGCCGTTGCCGGGGATTGCCATATCACTATTGAATTTAATTTATTTACTGAGTTGAAATTTTTTGCTTTGCAATAAAATTTCTTATTTTATTTTTATTTCTAATTTAAAAAAAAAATTCTGGTTTAAAACTCTTTAATTTTTACTTGGTTATTTATCTTTCTTTAACAGTTCATTACTCATAATTTGTCTAACCTTGTATGCGAGGTCAGTCCTCAGCTGATCTTTTCCTTGATCCAGAAAAAAAAAAACAAAAAACTCCGAAAGCAAATCAAAAATTGGTATGCTGGAATTAAATGTTTATGAGGCTGGGTTGGTTCAAGGGATGTTGCTCTCAAAACAGATAAAAGATGTTATCGCCGCTGAGATAAAGAAGGGGATGGTAGCTCTAAATATACAACCCCAAGTGGCCCCTGTCAAATTATTAAAGCATACTAGTTGTAGCCTTTGTGGAGGAGCACATAAAACTGGAGCTTGTGAAACACTGGATGACAATGAGTTGGAAGAACTAGAACAGGTGAATTTTGTTAGTAATAACGGGAGGTAGAATAATCCCTACTCTAGTACGTACAACCCTGGTTGGAGAAATCATCCAAATTTTTCCTGGAGAGATCAACAAGGTGGTTCTCAGAGTCAACAAGGAGCTCAAACGAACCAATTTCCACCTAGAAAGGTTGCTTGGGAAAGTGCTATGGAGAAATTAGTGACAACCACAAATTCTTTCATTGAAGAGTCAAGAGCCATCTAGAAAAATCACTCTACATCCATAAAGAATATGGAAATTAAGTGGATAACCTTGCTCAACAAATGGCACAAAGAACGACTGGAAATTTGCCTAGTGACAGTTCTGAATCCGCGAAATAATGTCAATGCCGTGACAACAAGGAGTTGCAAGGTAAGTGAACAAGTACTGCTTAAATTCAAACCAAATGTAAGTACTTCAAGCTCTACCCACTCATAAGAAACCGTCACACCAACCTTAGTAGAGGAACGCACCACTCTTGAAAAGGAGGAAAAACCTGTGGTACAAAAAAGGGAACCACTGCCAAAACCAGAAATTCGACTTCCGTTTCCTCAAAGGTTAAAAAAGGAAGAAACAGAAAAAAAATTCGGTAAGTTCCTTGATGTTTTTAAAAAATTACAGATTAACATTCCTTTTGCAAAGGCACTAGAACAGATGCCAACATACGCCAAGTTCATGAAGGAGATTCTATCGAAGAAAAGAAAAATCGGCGGCAAAATAGTGATGCTTACGGAAGAATGTAGTGCTATACTACAGAGAAAACTGCCGCCGAAGCTCAATGATCCTGAAAGCTTCTCAATCCCGTGCGCTATTGGAAATAGAACTTTTGGGAAGGCGTTGTGTGATTTTGGGGCTAGTGTGAGTCTTATGCCTCTTTCCATATACAAAAAACTAGGCATTGGAAAAACAAAGACACACAACTTATGCTACAATTTGCGGATCGCTCAATGAAACACCCCTATAGAGTGGTGGAAGATGTGTTGGTTAAAGTGAACAAGTTTATTTTTCCAGTGGATTTCGTGGTACTAGACATGGAGGATGACAATGACATTCCTTTGATATTGGGGATACCGTTCTTAGCAACAGGGCGAGCTATGATTGATGTAGCAGATG